>NW_027422898.1:0-62206 GCF_048934315.1 Petromyzon marinus | reverse complement strand
GGCTTGTCCCGGGCGGTCCGGGGCGGTCCCCGGGCGGTCCACGGGCGGTCCCGGGCGGTCCCGGGCGGTCCCGGGTGGTCCGGGGTGGTCCCGGGCGGTCCGGGGCGGTCACGGGCGGTCCCAAGGCTGTCCCGGGCGGTCCCGTGTGGTCCCGGGCGGTCCCAGACGGTCCGGACGGTCCCGGGCGGTCCCGGGCGGTCTCAGGCGGTCCCAGGCGGTCCCGGGCGGTCCCGGGCGTTCCAGGGTGGTCCGGGCGGTCCAGGGCGGTCCCGGTTGGTCCCGGGCGGTCCCGGGCGGTCCCGGGCGGTCCGAGGCGGTCCCGGGCGGTCCCGGGTGGTCTGGGGCGGTCCCCGGGCGGTCCAGGGCGGTCCGGGGCGGTCCCGGGCGGTCCGGGGCGGTCCCGGGCGGTCACGGGCAGTCCCGGGCGGTCCCGGGCGGTCCCGGGCGGTCCAGGTCGTGCCGGGGCGGTCCCGGGCGGTCCCGGGCGGTCCCGGGTGGTTCCGGGCGGTCCCGGGCGGTCCCGGGTGGTCCCGGGCGGTCCCATGCGGTCCAGGTCGTGCCGGGGCGGTCCCGGGCGGTCCCGGGCGGTCCCGGGTGGTCCCGGGCGGTCCCGGGCGGTCCCGGGTGGTCCCGGGCGGTCTCGGGCGGTCCCGGGCGGTCCGGGGCGGTCCCGGGAGGTCCCGGGCGGTCCGGGGCGGTCCTGGGCCGTCCCGGGCGGTCCCAGGCGGTCCCGGGCGGTCCCGGGCGGTCCCAGGCGGTCCCGGGCGGTTCCGGGTGGTCCCGGGCGGTCCCTGGCGGTCCCCGGGCGGGGACGGGCGGTCCCGGGCGGTCCCGGGTGGTCTCGGGCGGTCCCGGGCGGTCCCGGGCGGTCCCGGGCGGTCCCGGCCGGTCCCGGGCGGTCCCGGGCGGTCCAGGGCGGTCCGGGGTGGTACCGGGCGGTCCCGGGCGGTCCGGGGCGGTCCCGGGCGGTCCAGGGCGGTCCTGGGCGGTCCGGGGCGGTCCCGGGCGGTCCGGGGCGGTCCCGGGCGGTCCAGGGCGGTCCCGGGCGGTCCGAGGCGGTTCTGGGCGGTCCCGGGCGGTCCTGGGCGATCCCGGGCGGTCCCGGGCGGTCCCGGGCGGTCCCGGGCGGTCCCGGGCGGTCCCGGAGGTTGGGGGCGGTCCCGGGCGGGGACGGGCGGTCCCGGGCGGTCCCGGGTGGTCCCGGGCGGTCCCGGGCGGTCCCGGGCGGTCCCGGGCGGTCCCGGGCAGTCCCGGCCGGTCCCGGGTGGTACCGGGCGGTCCAGGGCGGTCCGGGGCGGTCCTGGGCGGTCCCGGGCGGTCCGGGGCGGTCCCGGGCGGTCCAGGGCGGTCCCGGGCGGTCCTGGGCGGTCCCGGGCGGTCCGGGGCGGTCCCGGGCGGTCCGGGGCGGTCCAGGGCGGTCCGAGGCGGCCCTGGGCGGTCCCGGGCGGTCCCGGGCGATCCCGGGCGGTCCCGGGCGGTCCCGGGCGGTCGCGGGCGGTCCCGGGCGGTCCCGGGAGGTCCGGGGCGGTCCCGGGCGGTCCGGGGCGGTCCTGGGCGGTCCGGGGCGGTCGCGGGCGGTCCCGGGCGGTCCCGGGCGGTCCTGGGCGGTCCCGGGCGGTCCCGGGCGGTCCGGGGCGGTCCCGTGCGGTCCCGGGCGGTCTGGGGCGGTCCCCGGCGGTCCCGGGCGGTCCGGGGCGGTCCGGGGTGGTAACGGGCGGTCCCGGGCGGTCCGGTGCGGTCCCGGGCGGTCCCGGGCGGTCCCGGCGGTCCGGGGCGGTCCCGGGCGGTTCCGGGGCGGTCCCGGGCCAGTCTGGGGCGGTCCCGGGCGGTCCGGGGCGGTCCCGGGCGGTCCGGGGCGGTCCCCGGGTGGTCCGGGGTGTTCACGGGCGGTCCGAGGCTGTCCCGGGCGGTCCGTGTGGTCCCGGGCGGTCCCAGACGTTCCGGACGGTCCCGGGCGGTCCCAGGCGGTCCCGGGCGGTCCCGGGCGTTCCAGGGCGGTCCCGGGCGGTCCAGGGCGGTCCCGGGCGGTCCCGGGCGGTCCCGGTCGGTCCCGGGCGGTCCGAGGCGGTCCCGGGCAGTCCCGGGCGGTCCGGGGCGGTCCCGGGCGGTCCAGGGCGGTCCGGGGCGGTCCCGGGCGGTCCGGGGCGGTCCCGGGCGGTCACGGGCGGTCCGGGGTGGTCCCGGGCGGTCCGGGGCGGTCACGGGCGGTCCAAGGCTGTCCCGGGCGGTCCGGGGCGGTCCCGGGCGGTCAAGGGCGGTCCCGGGCGGTCCCGGGCGGTCCCGGGTGGTCCCGGGGTGGTCCCGGGCGGTCCGGGGCGGTCACGGGCGGTCCAAGGCTGTCCCGGGCGGTCCCGTGTGGTCCCGGGCGGTCCAGACGGTCCGGACGGTCCCGTGCGGTCCCGGGCGGTCTCAGGCGGTCCCAGGCGGTCCCGGGCGGTCCCGGGCGTTCCAGGGCGGTCCCGGGCGGTCCAGGGCGGTCCCGGGCGGTCCCGGGCGGTCCCGGGCGGTCCCGGGCGGTCCGAGGCGGTCCCGGGCGGTCCCGGGTGGTCTGGGGCGGTCCCGGGCGGTCCAGGGCGGTCCGGGGCGGTCCCGGGCGGTCCGGGGCGGTCCCGGGCGGTCACGGGCAGTCCCGGGCGGTCCCGGGCGGTCCCGGGCGGTCCAGGTCGTGCCGGGGCGGTCCCGGGCGGTCCCGGGCGGTCCCGGGTGGTCCCGGGCGGTCCCGGGCGGTCCCGGGTGGTCCCGGGCGGTCCCGGGCGGGTCCAGGTCGTGCCGGGGGCGGTCCCGGGCGGTCCCGGGCGGTCCCGGGTGGTCCCGGGCGGTCCCGGGCGGTCCCGGGTGGTCCCGGGCGGTCTCGGGCGGTCCCGGGCGGTCCGGGGCGGTCCCGGGAGGTCCCGGGCGGTCCGGGGCGGTCCTGGGCCGTCCCGGGCAGTCCCAGGCGGTCCCGGGCGGTCCCGGGCAGTCCCAGGCGGTCCCGGGCGGTTCCGGGTGGTCCTGGGCGGTCCCTGGCGGTCCCGGGCGGGGACAGGCGGTCCCGGGCGGTCCCGGGTGGTCCCGGGCGGTCCCGGGCGGTCCCGGGCGGTCCCGGGCGGTCCCGGCCGGTCCCGGGCGGTCCCGGGCGGTCCAGGGCGGTCCGGGTGGTCCCGGGCGGTCCCGGGCGGTCCGGGGCGGTCCCCGGGCGGTCCAGGGCGGACCCGGGCGGTCCGGGGCGGTCCCGGGCGGTCCGGGGCGGTCCTGGGCGGTCCGGGGCGGTCCCGGGCGGTCCGAGGCGGTTCTGGGCGGTCCCGGGTGGTCCTGGGCGATCCCGGGCGGTCCCGGGCGGTCCCGGGCGGTCCCGGGCGGTCCCGGGCGGTCCCGGGAGGTTGGGGGCGGTCCCGGGCGGGGACGGGCGGTCCCGGGCGGTCGCGGGTGGTCCCGGCGGTCCCGGGCGGTCCCGGGCGGTCCAGGGCGGTCCGGGGCGGTCCCGGGCGGTCCCGGGCGGTCCGGGGCGGTCCCGGGCGGTCCAGGGCGGTCCGGGGCGGTCCCGGGCGGTCCCGGGCGGTCCGGGGCGGTCCCGGGCGGTCCAGGGCAGTCCCGGGCGGTCCGGGGCGGTCCCGGGCGGTCCGGGGCGGTCCCGGGCGGTCCGGGGCGGTCCCGGGCGGTCCGAGGCGGCCCTGGGCGGTCCCGGGCGGTCCCGGGAGATCCCGGGCGGTCCCGGGCGGTCCCGGGCGGTCGCGGGCGGTCCCGGGCGGTCCCGGGCAGTCCCGGGCGGTCGCGGGCGGTCCCGGGCGGTCCCGGGCGGTCCGGGGCGGTCCCGGGCGGTCCCGGGCAGTCCCGGGCGGTCCCGGGCGGTCCCGGGCGGTCCCGGGCGGTCCGGGGCGGTCCGGGGCGGTACTGGGCGGTCTCGGGCGGTCAGGGGCGGTCCTGGGCAGTCAAGGGCAGTCCCGGGCGGTCCGGGGCGGTCCCGGGCGGTCCGAGGCGGTCCCAGGCAGTCTGGGGCGGTCCCGGGTGGTCCGGGGCGGTCCCGGGCGGTCCGGGGCGGTCCCGGGCGGTCCCGGGCGGTCCCAGGCGGGTCCCGGGCGGTCCTGGGCGGTCCCGGGTGGTCCGGGGGCGGTCCTGGGCGGTCGGGGGCGGTCCCGGGCGGGTCCCGGGCAGTCCCGGGCGGTCCCGGGCGGTCCCGGGCGGTCCCGGGCGGTCTGGGGCATTCCCGGGCAGTCCCGGGCAGTCCCGGGCGGTCCCGGGCGGTCCCGGGCAGTCCCGGGCGGTCCCGGGCGGTCCCGGGCGGTCCCGGGAGGTCCGGGCGGTCCCGGGCGGTCCGGTGCGGTTCCGGGCTGTCCGGGGCGGTCCCGGGCGGTCCCGGGCGGTCCCGGGCGATCCCGGGCAGTCCCGGGCGGTCCCGGGCGGTCGTGGGCGGTCCCGGGCGGTCCCGGGCGGTCCGGGGCGGTCCCGGGCGGTCCCGGGCGGTCCGGGGCGGTCCGGGGTGGTAACAGGCGGTCCCGGGCGGTCCGGTGCGGTCCCGGGCGGTCCCGGGCGGTCCCGGGCGGTCCGGAGCGGTCTCGGGCGGTCCGGGGCGGTCCCGGGCAGTCTGGGGCGGTCCCGGGCGGTCCGGGGCGGTCCCGGGCGGTCCGGGGCGGTCCCGGGTGGTCCGGGGTGTTCACGGGCGGTCCGAGGCTGTCCCGGGCGGTCCCGTGTGGTCCCGGGCGGTCCCACACGGTCCGGACGGTCCCGGGCGGTCCCGGGCGGTCTCAAGCGGTCCCAGGCGGTCCCGGGCGGTCCCGGGCGTTCCAGGGCGGTCCCGGGCGGTCCAGGGCGGTCCCGGGCGGTCCGGGCGGTCCCGGGCAGTCCCGGGCGGTCCAAGGCGGTCCCGGGCGGTACCGGGTGGTCCGGGGCGGTCCCGGGCGGTCCGGGGCGGTCCCGGGCGGTCCAGGGCGGTCCGGGGCGGTCCCGGGCGGTCCGAGGCGGTCCCGGGCGGTCACGGGCGGTCCGGGGTGGTCCCGGCAGACCGGGGCGGTCACAGGCGGTCCAAGGCTGTCCCGGGCGGTCCGGGGCGGTCCCGGGCAGTCACGGGCGGTCCCGGGCGGTCCCGGGCGGTCCCGGGCGGTCCCGGGGTGGTCCCGGGCGGTCCGGGGCAGTCACGGGCGGTCCAAGGCTGTCCCGGGCGGTCCCGTGTGGTCCCGGGCGATCCCAGACGGTCCGGACGGTCCCGGGCGGTCCCGGGCGGTCTCAGGCGGTCCCAGGCGGACCCGGGCGGTCCCGGGCGTTCCAGGGCGGTCCCGGGCGGTCCAGGGCGGTCCCGGGCGGTCCCGGGCGGTCCCGGGCGGTCCGGGCGGTCCGAGGCGGTCCCGGGCGGTCCCGGGTGGTCCGGGGCGGTCCCGGGCGGTCCAGGGCGGTCCGGGGCGGTCCCGGGCGGTCCGGGGCGGTCCTGGGCGGTCACGGGCAGTCCCAGGCGGTCCCGGGCGGTCCCGGGCGGTCCAGGTCGTGCCGGGGCGGTCCCGGGCGGTCCCGGGCGGTCCCGGGTGGTCCCGGGCGGTCCCGGGCGGTCCCGTTTGGTCCCGGGCGGTCTCGGGCGGTCCCGGGCGGTCCGGGGTGGTCCCGGGAGGTCCCGGGCGGTCCGGGGCGGTCCTGGGCCGTCCCGGGCGGTCCCAGGCGGTCCCGGGCGGTCCCGGGCGGTCCCAGGCGTCCCGGGCGGTTCCGGGCGGTCCCGGGCGGTCCCTGGCGGTCCCGGGCGGGGACGGGCGGTCCCGGGCGGTCCCGGGTGGTCCCGGGCGGTCCCGGGCGGTCCCGGGCGGTCCCGGCCAGTCCCGGGCGGTCCCGGGCGGTCCAGGGCGGTCCGGGGTGGTCCCGGGCGGTCCCGGGCGGTCCGGGGCGGTCCCGGGCGGTCCAGGGCGGTCCCGGGCGGTCCGGGGCAGTCCCGGGCGGTCCGGGGCGGTCCCTGGCGGTCCGGGGCGGTCCCGGGCGGTGCGAGGCGGTTCTGGGCGGTCCCGGGCGGTCCCGGGCGATCCCGGGCGGTTCCGGGCGGTCCCGGGCGGTCCCGGTCGGTCCCGGGCGGTCCCGGGAGGTCGGGGGCGGTCCCGGGCGGGGACGGGCGGTCCCGGGCGGTCCCGGGTGGTCCCGGGCGGGCCCGGGCGGTCCCGGGCGGTCCCGGGCAGTCCCGGCCCGTCCCGGGCGGTCCCGGGCGGTCCAGGGCGGTCCGGGGCGGTCCCGGGCGGTCCAGGGCGGTCCCGGGCGGTCCCGGGCGGTCCCGGGCGGTCCAGGGTGGTCCCGGGCGGTCCCGGGCAGTCCCGGGCGGTCCCGGGCGGTCCCGGGCAGTCCCGGCCCGTCCCGGGCGGTCCCGGGCGGTCCCGGGCGGTCCGGGGCGGTCCCGGGCGGTCCAGGGCAGTCCCGGGCGGTCCGGGGCGGTCCCGGGCGGTCCGGGGCGGTCCCGGGCGGTCCGGGGCGGTCCCCGGCGGTCCCGGGCGGTCCGGGGCGGTCCGGGGTGGTAACAGGCGGTTCCCGGGCGGTCCGGTGCGGTCCCGGGCGGTCCCGGGCGGTCCCGGGCGGTCCGGAGCGGTCCCGGGCGGTCCGGGGCGGTCCCGGGCAGTCTGTGGCGGTCCCGGGCGGTCCGGGGCGGTCCCGGGCGGTCCGGGGCGGTCCCGGGTGGTCCGGGCTGTTCACGGGCGGTCCGAGGCTGTCCCGGGCGGTCCCGCGTGGTCCCGGGCGGTCCCACACGGTCCGGACGGTCCCGGGCGGTCCCGGGCGGTCTCAAGCGGACCCAGGCGGTCCCGGGCGGTTCCCGGGCGTTCCAGGGCGGTCCCGGGCGGTCCCAGGGCGGTCCCCGGCGGTCCCGGGCGGTCCCGGGCGGTCCCGGGCGGTCCAAGGCGGTCCCGGGCGGTCCCGGGTGGTCCGGGGCGGTCCCGGGCGGTCCGGGGGCGGTCCCGGGCGGTCCAGGGCGGTCCGGGGCGGTCCCGGGCGGTCCGAGGCGGTCCCGGGCGGTCACGGGCGGTCCGGGGTGGTCCCGGGCAGACCGGGGCGGTCACAGGCGGTCCAAGGCTGTCCCGGGCGGTCCGGGGCGGTCCCGGGCGGTCACGGGCGGTCCCGGGCGGTCCCGGGCGGTCCCGGGCGGTCCGGGGTGGTCCCGGGCGGTCCGGGGCAGTCACGGGCGGTCCAAGGCTGTCCCGGGCGGTCCCGTGTGGTCCCGGGCGATCCCAGACGGTCCGGACGGTCCCGGGCGGTCCCGGGCGGTCTCAGGCGGTCGCAGGCGGTCCGGGCGGTCCCGGGCGTTCCAGGGCGGTCCCGGGCGGTCCCAGGGCGGTCCCGGGCGGTCCCGGGCGGTCCCGGGCGGGGCGGTCCCGGGCGGTCCGAGGCGGTCCCGGGCGGTCCCGGGTGGTCCGGGGCGGTCCCGGGCGGTCCAGGGCGGTCCGGGGCGGTCCCGGGCGGTCCGGGGCGGTCCTGGGCGGTCACGGGCAGTCCCAGGCGGTCCCGGGCGGTCCCGGGCGGTCCAGGTCGTGCCGGGGCGGTCCCGGGCGGTCCCGGGCGGTCCCGGGTGGTCCCGGGCGGTCCCGGGCGGTCCCGTTTGGTCCCGGGCGGTCTCGGGCGGTCCCGGGCGGTCCGGGGTGGTCCCGGGAGGTCCCGGGCGGTCCGGGGCGGTCCTGGGCCGTCCCGGGCGGTCCCAGGCGGTCCCGGGCGGTCCCGGGCGGTCCCAGGCGGTCCCGGGCGGTTCCGGGCGGTCCCGGGCGGTCCCTGGCGGTCCCGGGCGGGGACGGGCGGTCCGGGCGGTCCCGGGTGGTCCCGGGCGGTCCCGGGCGGTCCCGGGCGGTCCCGGCCAGTCCCGGGCGGTCCCGGGCGGTCCAGGGCGGTCCGGGGTGGTCCCGGGCGGTCCCGGGCGGTCCGGGGCGGTCCCGGGCGGTCCAGGGCGGTACCGGGCGGTCCCGGGCGGTCCCGGGCGGTCCCGGGCGGTCCGAGGCGGTCCCGGGCGGTCCCGGGTGGTCCGGGGCGGTCCCGGGCGGTCCAGGGCGGTCCGGGGCGGTCCCGGGCGGTCCGGGGCGGTCCTGGGCGGTCACGGGCAGTCCCAGGCGGTCCCGGGCGGTCCCGGGCGGTCCAGGTCGTGCCGGGGCGGTCCTGGGCGGTCCCGGGCGGTCCCGGGTGGTCCCGGGCGGTCCAGGGCGGTCCCGTTTGGTCCCGGGCGGTCTCGGGCGGTCCCGGGCGGTCCGGGTGGTCCCGGGAGGTCCCGGGCGGTCCGGGGCGGTCCTGGGCCGTCCCGGGCGGTCCCAGGCGGTCCCGGGCGGTCCCGGGCGGTCCCAGGCGGTCCCGGGCGGTTCCGGGCGGTCCCGGGCGGTCCCTGGCGGTCCCGGGCGGGGACGGGCGGTCCCGGGCGGTCCCGGGTGGTCCCGGGCGGTCCCGGGCGGTCCCGGGCGGTCCCGGCCAGTCCCGGGCGGTCCCGGGCGGTCCAGGGCGGTCCGGGGTGGTCCCGGGCGGTCCCGGGCGGTCCGGGGCGGTCCCGGGCGGTCCAGGGCGGTCCCGGGCGGTCCGGGGCAGTCCCGGGCGGTCCGGGGCGGTCCCTGGCGGTCCGGGGCGGTCCCGGGCGGTGCGAGGCGGTTCTGGGCGGTCCCGGGCGGTCCCGGGCGATCCCGGGCGGTCCCGGGCGGTCCCGGGCGGTCCCGGTCGGTCCCGGGCGGTCCCGGGAGGTCGGGGGCGGTCCCGGGCGGGGACGGGCGGTCCCGGGCGGTCCCGGGTGGTCCCGGGCGGGCCCGGGCGGTCCCGGGCGGTCCCGGGCGGTCCCGGGCAGTCCCGGCCCGTCCGGGCGGTCCCGGGCGGTCCAGGGCGGTCCGGGGCGGTCCCGGGCGGTCCAGGGCGGTCCCGGGCGGTCCCGGGCGGTCCCGGGCGGTCCCGGGTGGTCCCGGGCGGTCCCGGGCGGTCCCGGGCGGTCCCGGGCGGTCCCGGGCAGTCCCGGCCCGTCCCGGGCGGTCCCGGGCGGTCCCGGGCGGTCCGGGGCGGTCCCGGGCGGTCCAGGGCAGTCCCGGGCGGTCCGGGGCGGTCCCGGGCGGTCCGGGGCGGTCCTGGGCGGTCCCGGGGCGGTCCCGGGCGGTCCGAGGCAGCCCTGGGCGGTCCCGGGCGGTCCGGGCGATCCCGGGCGGTCCCGGGCGGTCCCGGGCGGTCGCGGGCGGTCTCGGGCGGTCCCGGGAGGTCCAGGGCGGTCCCGGGCGGTCCGGGGCGGTCCCGGGCGGTCCGGGGCGGTCCCGGGCGGTCCTGGGCGGTCCCGGGCGATCCCAGGCAGTCCCGGGCAGTCCTGGGCGGTCGCGGGCGGTCCCGGGCGGTCCCGGGCGGTCCGGTCCCGGGCGGTCCCGGGCGGTCCTGGGCGGTCCCGGGCGGTCCCGGGCGGTCCCGGGCAGTCCCGGGCGGTCCCGGGCGGTCCCGGGCGGTCCGAGGCGGTCCCGGGCGGTCCCGGGTGGTCCGGGGGCGGTCCCGGGCGGTCCAGGGCGGTCCGGGGCGGTCCCGGGCGGTCCGGGGCGGTCCTGGGCGGTCACGGGCAGTCCCAGGCGGTCCCGGGCGGTCCCGGGCGGTCCAGGTCGTGCCGGGGCGGTCCCGGGCGGTCCTGGGCGGTCCCGGGTGGTCCCGGGCGGTCCCGGGCGGTCCCGTTTGGTCCCGGGCGGTCTCGGGCGGTCCCGGGCGGTCCGGGGTGGTCCCGGGAGGTCCCGGGCGGTCCGGGCGGTCCTGGGCCGTCCTGGGCGGTCCCAGGCGGTCCCGGGCGGTCCCGGGCGGTCCCAGGCGGTCCCGGGCGGTTCCGGGCGGTCCCGGGCGGTCCCTGGCGGTCCCGGGCGGGGACGGGCGGTCCCGGGCGGTCCCGGGTGGTCCCGGGCGGTCCCGGGCGGTCCCGGGCGGTCCCGGCCAGTCCCGGGCGGTCCCGGGCGGTCCAGGGCGGTCCGGGGTGGTCCCGGGCGGTCCCGGGCGGTCCGGGGCGGTCCCGGGCGGTCCAGGGCGGTCCCGGGCGGTCCGGGGCAGTCCCGGGCGGTCCGGGGCGGTCCCTGGCGGTCCGGGGCGGTCCCGGGCGGTGCGAGGCGGTTCTGGGCGGTCCCGGGCGGTCCCGGGCGATCCCGGGCGGTCCCGGGCGGTCCCGGGCGGTCCCGGTCGGTCCCGGGCGGTCCCGGGAGGTCGGGGGCGGTCCCGGGCGGGGACGGGCGGTCCCGGGCGGTCCCGGGTGGTCCCGGGCGGGCCCGGGCGGTCCCGGGCGGTCCCGGGCGGTCCCGGGCAGTCCCGGCCCGTCCCGGGCGGTCCCGGGCGGTCCAGGGCGGTCCGGGGCGGTCCCGGGCGGTCCAGGGCGGTCCCGGGCGGTCCCGGGCGGTCCCGGGCAGTCCCGGGTGGTCCCGGGCGGTCCCGGGCGGTCCCGGGCGGTCCCGGGCGGTCCCGGGCAGTCCCGGCCCGTCCCGGGCGGTCCCGGGCGGTCCCGGGCGGTCCGGGGCGGTCCCGGGCGGTCCAGGGCAGTCCCCGGGCGGTCCGGGGCGGTCCCGGGCGGTCCGGGGCGGTCCTGGGCGGTCCGGGGCGGTCCCGGGCGGTCCGAGGCGGCCCTGGGCGGTCCCGGGCGGTCCCGGGCGGTCCCGGGCGGTCCCGGGCAGTCCCGGGCGGTCCCGGGCGGTCCCGGGCGGTCCGAGGCGGTCCCGGGCGGTCCCGGGTGGTCCGGGGCGGTCCCGGGCGGTCCAGGGCGGTCCGGGGCGGTCCCGGGCGGTCCGGGGCGGTCTGGGCGGTCACGGCAGTCCCAGGCGGTCCCGGGCGGTCCCGGGCGGTCCAGGTCGTGCGGGGCGGTCCCGGGCGGTCCCGGGCGGTCCCGGGTGGTCCCGGGCGGTCCCGGGCGGTCCCGTTTGGTCCCGGGCGGTCTCGGGCGGTCCCGGGCGGTCCGGGGTGGTCCCGGGAGGTCCCGGGCGGTCCGGGGCGGTCCTGGGCCGTCCCGGGCGGTCCCAGGCGGTCCCGGGCGGTCCCGGGCGGTCCCAGGCGGTCCCGGGCGGTTCCGGGCGGTCCCGGGCGGTCCCTGGCGGTCCCGGGCGGGGACGGGCGGTCCCGGGCGGTCCCGGGTGGTCCCGGGCGGTCCCGGGCGGTCCCGGGCGGTCCCGGCCAGTCCCGGGCGGTCCCGGGCGGTCCAGGGCGGTCCGGGGTGGTCCCGGGCGGTCCCGGGCGGTCCGGGGCGGTCCCGGGCGGTCCAGGGCGGTCCCGGGCGGTCCGGGGCAGTCCCGGGCGGTCCGGGGCGGTCCCTGGCGGTCCGGGGCGGTCCCGGGCGGTGCGAGGCGGTTCTGGGCGGTCCCGGGCGGTCCCGGGCGATCCCGGGCGGTCCCGGGCGGTCCCGGGCGGTCCCGGTCGGTCCCGGGCGGTCCCGGGAGGTCGGGGGCGGTCCGGGCGGGGACGGGCGGTCCCGGGCGGTCCCGGGTGGTCCCGGGCGGGCCCGGGCGGTCCGGGCGGTCCCGGGCGGTCCCGGGCAGTCCCGGCCCGTCCCGGGCGGTCCCGGGCGGTCCAGGGCGGTCCGGGGCGGTCCCGGGCGGTCCAGGGCGGTCCCGGGCGGTCCCGGGCGGTCCCGGGCGGTCCCGGGTGGTCCCGGGCGGTCCCGGGCGGTCCCGGGCGGTCCCGGGCGGTCCCGGGCAGTCCCGGCCCGTCCCGGGCGGTCCCGGGCGGTCCCGGGCGGTCCGGGGCGGTCCCGGGCGGTCCAGGGCAGTCCCGGGCGGTCCGGGCGGTCCCGGGCGGTCCGGGGCGGTCCTGGGCGGTCCGGGGCGGTCCCGGGCGGTCCGAGGCGGCCCTGGGCGGTCCCGGGCGGTCCCGGGCGATCCCGGGCGGTCCCGGGCGGTCCCGGGCGGTCGCGGGCGGTCTCGGGCGGTCCCGGGAGGTCCAGGGCGGTCCCGGGCGGTCCGGGGCGGTCCCGGGCGGTCCGGGGCGGTCCCGGGCGGTCCTGGGCGGTCCCGGGCGATCCCAGGCAGTCCCGGGCAGTCCTGGGCGGTCGCGGGCGGTCCCGGGCGGTCCCGGGCGGTCCGGTCCCGGGCGGTCCCGGGCGGTCCCGGGCGGTCCCGGGCGGTCCCGGGCGGTCCCGGGCAGTCCCGGGCGGTCCTGGGCGGTCCCGGGCGGTCCGGGGCGGTCTGGGGCGGTACTGGGCAGTCAAGGGCAGTCCCGGGCGGTCCGGGCGGTCCCGGGCGGTCCGGGGCGGTCCCAGGCAGTCTGGGGCGGTCCCGGGCGGTCCGGGGCGGTCCCGGGCGGTCCGGGGCGGTCCCGGGCGGTCCGGGGTGGTCCCGGGCGGTCCGGGGCGGTCCCGGGCGGTCCGGGGCGGTCCCGGGCGGTCCCGTGTTGTCCCGGGCGGTCCCAGACGGTCCGGACGGTCCCGGGCGGTCCGGGCAGTCTCGGGCGGTCCCGGGCGGTCCGGTCCCGGGCGGTCCCGGGCGGTCCCGGGCGGTCCCGGGCGGTCCCGGGCGGTCCCGGGCGGTCCGGTCCCGGGCGGTCCCGGGCGGTCCCGGGCGGTCCCGGGCAGTCCTGGGCGGTCGCGGGCGGTCCCGGGCGGTCCCGGGCGGTCCGGTCCCGGGCGGTCCCGGGCGGTCCCGGGCGGTCCCGGGCGGTCCCGGGCGGTCCCGGGCAGTCCCGGGCGGTCCTGGGCGGTCCCGGGCGGTCCGGGGCGGTCTGGGGCGGTACTGGGCAGTCAAGGGCAGTCCCGGGCGGTCCGGGGCGGTCCCGGGCGGTCCGGGGCGGTCCCAGGCAGTCTGGGGCGGTCCCGGGCGGTCCGGGGCGGTCCCGGGCGGTCCGGGGCGGTCCCGGGCGGTCCGGGGTGGTCCCGGGCGGTCCGGGGCGGTCCCGGGCGGTCCGGGGCGGTCCCGGGCGGTCCCGTGTCGTCCCGGGCGGTCCCAGACGGTCCGGACGGTCCCGGGCGGTCCCGGGCAGTCTCGGGCGGTCCCGGGCGGTCCCGGGCGGTCCGGGAGTTCCAGGGCGGTCCCGGGGCGGTCCAGGGCGGTCCCGGGCGGTCCCGGGCGGTCCCTGGCGGTCCCGGGCGGTCCGGGGCGGTTCCGAGCGGTCCCGGGTGGTCCGGGGCGGTCCCGGGCGGTCCCGGGCGGTCTGGGGTGGTCCGGGGCGGTCCAGGGCGGTCCCGGGCGGTCCTGGGCGGTCCCGGGCGGTCCAGGGCGGACCCGGGCGGTCCGGGGCGGTCCCGGGCGGTCCGGGGCGGTCCTGGGCGGTCCGGGGCGGTCCCGGCGGTCCGAGGCGGTCCTGGGCGATCCCGGGCGGTCCCGGGCGGTCCCGGGCGGTCCCGGGCGGTCCCGGGCGGTCCCGGGAGGTTGGGGCGGTCCCGGGCGGGGACGGGCGGTCCCGGGCGGTCCCGGGTGGTCCCGGGCGGTCCCGGGCGGTCCCGGGCGGTCCCGGGCGGTCCCGGGCAGTCCCGGCCGGTCTCGGGCGGTCCCGGGCGGTCCAGGGCGGTCCGGGGCGGTCCCGGGCGGTCCCGGGCTGTCCGGGGCGGTCCCGGGCGGTCCAGGCAGTCCCGGGCGGTCCGGGCGGTCCCGGGCGGTCCGGGGCGGTCCCGGGGCGGTCCGGGGCGGTCCCGGGCGGTCCGAGGCGGCCCTGGGCGGTCCCGGGCGGTCCCGGGAGATCCCGGGCGGTCCCGGGCGGTCCGGGCGGTCGCGGGCGGTCCCGGGCGGTCCCGGGAGGTCCGGGGCGCTCCCGGGCGGTCCGGGGCGGTCCTGGGCGGTCCGGGGCGGTCCCGGGCGGTCCTGGGCGGTCCCGGGCGATCCCGGGCAGTCCCGGGCAGTCCCGGGCGGTCGCGGGCGGTCCCGGGCGGTCCCGGGCGGTCCCGGGCAATCCCGGGCGGTCCCGGGGTGGTCCCGGGCGGTCCGGGGCGGTCCCGGGCGGTCCGGGGCGGTCCCGGGCGGTCCCGGGCGGTCCGGTGCGGTCAAGGGCGGTCCCGGGCGGTCCGGGGCGGTCCCGGCCGGTCCAGGCGGTCCCGGCAGTCTGGGGCGGTCCCGGGCGGTCCGGGGCGGTCCCGGGCGGTCCGGGGCGGTCCCGGGCGGTCCCGTATCGTCCCGGGCTGTCCCTGACGGTCCAGACGGTCCCGGGCGGTCCCAGGCGGTCTCGGGCTGTCCCTGGCGGTCCCGGGCGGTCCTGGGCGGTCCCGAGCGGTCCCGGGCGATCCCGGGCGGTCCCGGGCGGTCCCGGGCGGTCCCGGGCGGTCCCGGGGCGGTCCCGGGCGGTCTTGGACGGTCCCGGGCGGTCCCGGGCGGTCCCATGCGGTCCCGGGCGGTCCTGGGCGGTCCCGGGCGGTCCGGGGCGGTCCGGGGCGGTACCGGGCGGTCTCGGGAGGTCCGGGGCGGTCCTGGGCGGTCAAGGGCGGTCCCGGGCGGTCCGGGGCGGTCCCGGGCGGTCCGGGGCGGTCCCAGGCAGTCTGGGGCAGTCCCGGGCGGTCCAGGGCGGTCCCGGGCGGTCCGGGGCGGTCCCGGGCGGTCCGGGGTGGTCCCGGGCGGTTCGGGGCGGTCCTGGGCGGTCCGGGCGGTCCCGGGCGGTCCCGTGTCGTCCCGGGCGGTCCCAGACGGTCCGGACGGTCACGGGCGGTCCCGGGCAGTCTCGGGCGGTCCCGGGCGGTCCCGGGCCGTCCTGGGCGGTTCCGGGCGGTCCCGGGCGGGTCCCGGGTGGTCTCGGGCGGTCCCGGGCGGTCCTGGCGGTCCGGGGCGGTCCCGGGCGGTCCCGGGCGGTCCGGTCCCGGGCGGTCCCGGGCGGTCCCGGGCGGTCCCGGGCGGTCCCGGGCGGTCCCTGGGCGGTCCGGTCCCGGGCGGTCCCGGGCGGTCCCGGGCGGTCCCGGCAGTCCTGGGCGGTCGCGGGCGGTCCCGGGCGGTCCCGGGCGGTCCGGTCCCGGGCGGTCCCGGGCGGTCCCGGGCGGTCCCGGGCGGTCCCGGGCGGTCCCGGGCAGTCCCGGGCGGTCCTGGGGCGGTCCCGGGCGGTCCGGGGCGGTCTGGGGCGGTACTGGGCAGTCAAGGGCAGTCCCGGGCGGTCCGGGGCGGTCCCGGGCGGTCCGGGCGGTCCCAGGCAGTCTGGGCGGTCCCGGGCGGTCCGGGGCGGTCCCGGGCGTTCCGGGGCGGTCCCGGGCGGTCCGGGGTGGTCCCGGGCGGTCCGGGGCGGTCCCGGGCGGTCCGGGGCGGTCCCGGGCGGTCCCGTGTCGTCCCGGGCGGTCCCAGACGGTCCGGACGGTCCCGGGCGGTCCCGGGCAGTCTCGGGCGGTCCCGGGCGGTCCCGGGCGGTCCCGGGAGTTCCAGGGCGGTCCCGGGCGGTCCAGGGCGGTCCCGGGCGGTCCCGGGCGGTCCCTGGCGGTCCCGGGCGGTCCGGGGCGGTTCCGAGCGGTCCCGGGTGGTCCGGGGCGGTCCCGGGCGGTCCCGGGCGGTCTGGGGTGGTCCGGGGCGGTCCAGGGCGGTCCCGGGCGGTCCTGGGCGGTCCCGGGCGGTCCAGGGCGGACCCGGGCGGTCCGGGGCGGTCCCGGGCGGTCCGGGGCGGTCCTGGGCGGTCCGGGGCGGTCCCGGGCGGTCCGAGGCGGTCCTGGGCGATCCCGGGCGGTCCCGGGCGGTCCCGGGCGGTCCCGGGGCGGTCCCGGGCGGTCCCCGGGAGGTTGGGGGCGGTCCCGGGCGGGGACGGGCGGTCCCGGGCGGTCCCGGGTGGTCCCCGGGCGGTCCCGGGCGGTCCCGGGCGGTCCCGGGCGGTCCCGGGCAGTCCCGGCCGGTCTCGGGCGGTCCCGGGGCGGTCCAGGGCGGTCCGGGGCGGTCCCGGGCAGTCCCGGGCTGTCCGGGGCGGTCCCGGGCGGTCCAGGGCAGTCCCGGGCGGTCCGGGGCGGTCCCGGGCGGTCCGGGGCGGTCCCGGGCGGTCCGGGGCGGTCCCGGGCGGTCCGAGGCGGCCCTGGGCGGTCCCGGGCGGTCCCGGGGAGATCCCGGGCGGTCCGGGCGGTCCCGGGCGGTCGCGGGCGGTCCCGGGCGGTCCCGGGAGGTCCGGGGCGCTCCCGGGCGGTCCGGGGCGGTCCTGGGCGGTCCGGGGCGGTCCCGGGCGGTCCTGGGCGGTCCCGGGCGATCCCGGGCAGTCCCGGGCAGTCCCGGGCGGTCGCGGGCGGTCCCGGGCGGTCCCGGGCGGTCCCGGGCAATCCCGGGCGGTCCGGGGTGGTCCCGGGCGGTCCGGGGCGGTCCCGGGCGGTCCGGGGCGGTCCCGGGCGGTCCCGGGCGGTCGGTGCGGTCAAGGGCGGTCCCGGGCGGTCCGGGGCGGTCCCCGGCCGGTCCAGGCGGTCCCGGCAGTCTGGGGCGGTCCCGGGCGGTCCGGGGCGGTCCCGGGCGGTCCGGGGCGGTCCCGGGCGGTCCCGTATCGTCCCGGGCTGTCCCTGACGGTCCAGACGGTCCCGGGCGGTCCCAGGCGGTCTCGGGCTGTCCCTGGCGGTCCCGGGCGGTCCTGGGCGGTCCCGAGCGGTCCCGGGCGATCCCGGGCGGTCCCGGGCGGTCCCGGGCGGTCCCGGGCGGTCCCGGGCGGTCCCGGGCGGTCTTGGACGGTCCCGGGCGGTCCCGGGCGGTCCCATGCGGTCCCGGGCGGTCCTGGGCGGTCCCGGGCGGTCCGGGGCGGTCCGGGGCGGTACCGGGCGGTCTCGGAGGTCCGGGGCGGTCCTGGGCGGTCAAGGGCGGTCCCGGGCGGTCCGGGGCGGTCCCGGGCGGTCCGGGGCGGTCCCAGGCAGTCTGGGGCAGTCCCGGGCGGTCCAGGGCGGTCCCGGGCGGTCCGGGGCGGTCCCGGGCGGTCCGGGGTGGTCCCGGGCGGTTCGGGGCGGTCCTGGGCGGTCCGGGGCGGTCCCGGGCGGTCCCGTGTCGTCCCGGGCGGTCCCAGACGGTCCGGACGGTCACGGGCGGTCCCGGGCAGTCTCGGGCGGTCCGGGCGGTCCCGGGCCGTCCTGGGCGGTTCCGGGCGGTCCCGGGCGGTCCCGGGTGGTCTCGGGCGGTCCCGGGCGGTCCCTGGCGGCCGGGGCGGTCCCGGGCGGTCCCGGGCGGTCCCGGGCGGTCCCGGGCGGTCCTGGCGGGTCCCGGGCGGTCCGGGGCGGTCCCGGGCGGTCCGGGGCGGTCCCGGGCGGTCCCGGTCGGTTCCGGGCGGTCCCGGGCGGTCCCGGGCAGTACCGGGCGGTCCTGGGCGGTCCGGGGCGGTCCTGGGCGGTCCCGGGCAGTCCGGGGCGGTCCCGGGCGGTCCCGGGCGGTCCGGGCGGTCCGGGGCGGTCCGGGGCGGTACCGGGCGGTCCCGGGGCGGTCCGGGGCAGTCCTGGGCGGTCAAGGTCGGTCCCGGGCGGTCCGGGCGGTCCCGGGCGGTCTGGGCGGTCCAGGCAGTCTGGGGCGGTCCCGGGCAGTCCGGGGCGGTCCCGGGCGGTCCGGGGCGGTCCCGGGCAGTCCGGGGTGGTCCCGGGCGGTCCGGGGCGGTCCCGGGCGGTCCGGGGCGGTCCCGGGCGGTCCCGTGTCGTCCCGGGCGGTCCCAGACGGTCCGGACGGTCCCGGGCGGTCCCAGGCGGTCTCGGGCGGTCCCGGGCGGTCCCGGGCGGTCCCGTGCATTCCAGGGCGGTCCCGGGCGGTCCAGGGCGGTCCCGGGCGGTCCCGGGCGGTCCCGGGCGGTCCGGGGCGGTCCCGGGTGGTCCCCGGTTGTCCGGGGCGGTCCCGGGCGGTCCGGGGCGGTCCGGGCGTTCCCGGGCGGTCCCGGGCGGTCCCGGGCGGTCCGGGGAGGTCCGGGGCGGTCCCGGGCGGTCCCGGGCGGTCCCGGGCGGTCCCAGGCGGTCTGGGGGGTCCCGGGCGGTCCCGGGCGGTCCCGGGCGGTCCCGGGCGGTCATGGGCAGTCCCGGGCGGTCCCGGGCGGTCCCAGGTGGTCTGGGGCGGTCCCGGGCGGTCCGGGCGGTCCGTGGCGGTCCCAGGCCGTCCCGGGCGGTCCCGGGCGGTCCCGGGCGGTCCCGGGCGTTCCCGGGCGGTCCGGGGTGGTCCCGGGCGGTCCGGGGCGGTCCCAGGCGGTCTGGGGCGGTCCCGGGCGGTCCCAGGCGGTCCCAGGCGGTCCCGGGCGGTCCGGTGCGGTCAAGGGCGGTCCCGGGCGGTCCGGGGCGGTCCCGGGCGGTCCAGGCGGTTCCCGGCAGTCTGGGGCGGTCCCGGGCGGTCCGGGGCGGTCCCGGGCGGTCCGGGGCGGTCCCCGGGCGGCCCCGTATCGTCCCCGGGCGGTCCCAGACGGTCCAGACGGTCCCGGGCGGTCCCGGGCGGTCTCGGGCGGTCCCTGGCGGTCCCGGGCGGTCCTGGGTGGTCCCGGGCGGTCCCAGGCGATCCCGGGCGGTCCCGGGCGGTCCCGGGCGGTCCCGGGCGGTCCCGGGTGGTCCCGGGCGGTCTCGGACGGTCCCGGGCGGTCCCGGGCGGTCCGTCGGTCCGGGCCGGGCGGTCCTGGGCGGTCCGGGGCGGTCCGGGGCGGTCCGGGGCGGTACCGGGCGTCTCGGGGAGGTCCGGGCGGTCCTGGGCGGTCAAGGGCGGTCCCGGGCGGTCCGGGCGGTCCCGGGCGGTCCGGGCGGTCCTATGCAGTCTGGGGCAGTCCCGGGCGGTCCGGGGCGGTCCCGGGCGGTCCGGGGCGGTCCCGGGCGGTCTGGGGTGGTCCCGGGCGGTTCGGGGCGGTCCTGGGTGGTCCGGGGCGGTCCCGGGTGGTCCCGTGTCGTCCCGGGCGGTCCCAGACGGTCCGGACGGTCACGGGCGGTCCCGGGCAGTCTCGGGCGGTCCCGGGCGGTCCTGGGCGGTCCTGGGCGGTTCCGGGCGGACCCGGGCGGTCCGGGTGGTCCCGGGCGGTCCCGGGCGGTCCCTGGCGGTCCGGGGCGGTCCCGGGCGGTCCCGGGCGGTCCGGGCGGTCCCGGGCGGTCCTGGGCGGTCCCGGGCGGTCCGGGGCGGTCCCGGGCAGTCCGGGGCGGTCCCGGCGGTCCCGGTCGGTTCCGGGCGGTCCCGGGCGGTCCCGGGCGGTCCCGGGCGGTCCGGGGCGGTCCGGGGTGGTACCGGGCGGTCCCAGGCGGTCCGGGGCAGTCCTGGGCGGTCAAGGTCGGTCCCGGGCGGTCCGGGGCGGTCCCGGGCGGTCTGGGGCGGTCCCAGGCAGTCTGGGGCGGTCCCGGGCGGTCCGGGGCGGTCCCGGGCGGTCGGCGGTCCGGGGCCGGTTCCCGGCGGTCCGGGGTGGTCCGGGCGGTCCGGGGTGGTCCCGGGCGGTCCGGGGCGGTCCCGGGCGGTCCCGTGTCGTCCCGGGCGGTCCCAGACGGTCCGGACGGTCCCGGGCGGTCCCGGGCGGTCTCGGGCGGTCCCGGGCGGTCCCAGGCGGTCCCGTGCATTCCAGGGCGGTCCCGTGCGGTCCAGGGCGGTCCCGGGCGGTCCCGGGCGGTCCCGGGCGGTCCGGGGCGGTCCCGGGCGGTCCCCGGTTGTCCGGGGCGGTCCCGGGCGGTCCGGGGCGGTCCCGGGCGGTCCCGGGCGGTCCCGGCGGGTCCCGGGCGGTCCGGGGAGGTCCGGGGCGGTCCCGGGCGGTCCCGGGCGGTCCCGGGCGGTCCCGGGCGGTCTGGGGCGGTCCCGGGCGGTCCCGGGCGGTCCCGGGCGGTCCCGGGCGCCCGGGCGGTCCGGGGCGGTCCCGGGCGGTCCCGGGCGGTCCGGGGCGGTCCCGGGCCGTCTCGGGCGGTCCCCGGGCGGTCCCGCGTGGTCCCGGGCAATCCCGGGCGGTCCGGGGTGGTCCCGGGCGGTCTGGGGCGGTCCCGGGCGGTCCGGGGCGGTCCCGGGCGGTCCCGGGCGGTCCGGTGCGGTCAAGGGCGGTCCCGGGCGGTCCGGGGCGGTCCCGGCCGGTCCAGGCGGTCCCGGCAGTCTGGGGCGGTCCCGGGCGGTCCGGGGCGGTCCCGGGCGGTCCGGGGCGGTCCCGGGCGGTCCCGTATCGTCCCGGGCTGTCCCTGACGGTCCAGACGGTCCCGGGCGGTCCCAGGCGGTCTCGGGCTGTCCCTGGCGGTCCCGGGCGGTCCTGGGCGGTCCCGGGCGGTCCCCGGGCGATCCCGGGCGGTCCCGGGCGGTCCCGGGCGGTCCCGGGCGGTCCCGGGCGGTCCCGGGCGGTCTTGGACGGTCCCGAGCGGTCCCGGGCGGTCCCGTGCGGTCCCGGGCGGTCCTGGGCGGTCCCGGGCGGTCCCGGGGCGGTCCGGGGCGGTACCGGGCGGTCTCGGGAGGTCCGGGGCGGTCCTGGGCGGTCAAGGGCGGTCCCGGGCGGTCCAGGGCGGTCCCGGGCGGTCCGGGGCGGTCCCAGGCAGTCTGGGGCAGTCCCGGGCGGTCCAGGGCGGTCCCGGGCGGTCCGGGGCGGTCCCGGGCGGTCCGGGGTGGTCCCGGGCGGTTCGGGGCGGTCCTGGGCGGTCCGGGGCGGTCCCGGGCGGTCCCGTGTCGTCCCGGGCGGTCCCAGACGGTCCGGACGGTCACGGGCGGTCCCGGGCAGTCTCGGGCGGTCCCGGGGGCGGTCCCGGGCCGTCCTGGGCGGTTCCGGGCGGTCCCGGGCGGTCCCGGGTGGTCTCGGGCGGTCCCGGGCGGTCCCTGGCGGTCCGGGGCGGTCCCGGGCGGTCCCGGGCGGTCCCGGGCGGTCCCGGGCGGTCCTGGGCGGGTCCCGGGCGGTCCGGGGCGGTCCCGGGCGGTCCGGGGCGGTCCCGGGCGGTCCCGGTCGGTTCCGGGCGGTCCCGGGCGGTCCCGGGCAGTACCGGGGCGGTCCGGGGCGGTCCGGGGCGGTACCGGGCGGTCCCGGGCGGTCCGGGGCAGGCCTGGGCAGTCAAGGTCGGTCCCGGGCGGTCCGGGGCGGTCCCGGGCGGTCTGGGGCGGTCTCAGGCAGTCCTGGGGCGGTCCCGGGCGTTCCGGGGCGGTCCCGGGCGGTCCGGGGCGGTCCCGGGCGGTCCGGGTGGTCCCGGGCGGTCCGGGGCGGTCCCGGGCGGTCCGGGGCGGTCCCGGGCGGTCCCGTGTCGTCCCCGGGCGGTCCCAGACGGTCCGGACGGTCCCGGGCGGTCCCGGGCGGTCTCGGGCGGTCCCGGGTGGTCCCGGGCGGTCCCGTGCATTCCAGGGCGGTCCCGGGCGGTCCCGGGCGGTCCCGGGCGGTCCCGGGCGGTCCTGGGCGGTCCCGGGCGGTCCGGGGCGGTCCCGGGCGGTCCGGGGCGGTCCCGGGCGGTCCCGGTCGGTTCCGGGCGGTCCTGGGCGGTCCCGGGCGGTCCCGGCGGTCCGGGCGGTCCGGGGTGGTACCGGGCGGTCCCAGGCGGTCCGGGCAGTCCTGGGCGGTCAAGGTCGGTCCCGGGCGGTCCGGGGCGGTCCCGGGCGGTCTGGGGCGGTCCCAGGCAGTCTGGGGCGGTCCCGGGCGGTCCGGGGCGGTCCCGGGCGGTCCGGGGCGGTCCCGGGCGGTCCGGGGTGGTCCCGGGCGGTCCGGGGTGGTCCCGGGCGGTCCGGGGCGGTCCCGGGCGGTCCCGTGTCGTCCCGGGCGGTCCCAGACGGTCCGGACGGTCCCGGGCGGTCCCGGGCGGTCTCGGGCGGTCCCTGGCGGTCCCAGGCGGTCCCGTGCATTCCAGGCGGTCCCGTGCGGTCCAGGGCGGTCCCGGGCGGTCCCGGGCGGTCCCGGGCGGTCCGGGGCGGTCCCGGGCGGTCCCCGGTTGTCCGGGGCGGTCCCGGGCGGTCCGGGGCGGTCCCGGGCGGTCCCGGGCGGTCCCGGGCGGTCCCGGTCGGTCCGGGGAGGTCCGGGGCGGTCCCGGGCGGTCCCGGGCGGTCCCGGGCGGTCCCGGGCGGTCTGGGGCGGTCCCGGGCGGTCCCGGGCGGTCCCGGGCGGTCCCGGGCGGTCCTGGGCGGTCCCGGGCGGTCCGGGGCGGTCCCGGGCGGTCCCGGGCGGTCCGGGGCGGTCCCGGGCCGTCCCGGGCGGTCCCGGGCGGTCCCGGGCGGTCCCGGGCAATCCCGGGCGGTCCGGGGTGGTCCCGGGCGGTCCGGGGCGGTCCCGGGCGGTCCGGGGCGGTCCCGGGCGGTCCCGGGCGGTCCGGTGCGGTCAAGGGCGGTCCCGGGCGGTCCGGGGCGGTCCCGGGCGGTCCAGGCGGTCCCGGCAGTCTGGGGCGGTCCCGGGCGGTCCGGGGCGGTCCCGGGCGGTCCGGGGCGGTCCCGGGCGGTCCCGTATCGTCCCGGGCGGTCCCTGACGGTCCAGACGGTCCCGGGCGGTCCCGGGCGGTCTCGGGCTGTCCCTGGCGGTCCCGGGCGGTCCTGGGCGGTCCCGGGCGGTCCCGGGCGATCCCGGGTGGTCCCGGGCGGTCCCGGGCGGTCCCGGGCGGTCCCGGGCGGTCCCGGCGGTCTTGGACGGTCCCGGGCGGTCCCGGGCGGTCCCGTGCGGTCCCGGGCGGTCCTGGGCGGTCCCGGGCGGTCGGGGCGGTCCGGGGCGGTACCGGGCGGTCTCGGGAGGTCCGGGGCGGTCCTGGGCGGTCAAGGGCGGTCCCGGGCGGTCCGGGGCGGTCCCGGGTGGTCCGGGGCGGTCCCAAGCAGTCTGGGGCAGTCCCGGGCGGTCCAGGGCGGTCCCGGGCGGTCCGGGGCGGTCCCGGGCGGTCCGGGGTGGTCCCGGGCGGTTCGGGGCGGTCCTGGGCGGTCCGGGGCGGTCCCGGGCGGTCCCGTGTCGTCCCGGGCGGTCCCAGACGGTCCGGACGGTCACGGGCGGTCCCGGGCAGTCTCGGGCGGTCCCGGGCGGTCCCGGGCGGTCCTGGGCGGTTCCGGGCGGTCCCGGGCAGTCCCGGGTGGTCTCGGGCGGTCCCGGGCGGTCCCTGGCGGTCCGGGGCGGTCCCGGGCGGTCCCGGGCGGTCCCGGGCGGTCCCGGGCGGTCCTGGGGCGGTCCCGGGCGGTCCGGGGCGGTCCCGGGCGGTCCGGGCGGTCCCGGGCGGTCCCGGTCGGTTCCGGGCGGTCCCGGGCGGTCCCGGGCGGTCCCGGGCGGTCCGGGGCGGTCCGGGGCGGTACCGGGCGGTCCCGGGCGGTCCGGGGCAGGCCTGGGCAGTCAAGGTCGGTCCCGGGCGGTCCGGGGCGGTCCCGGGCGGTCTGGGGCGGTCTCAGGCAGTCTGGGGCGGTCCCGGGCGGTCCGGGGCGGTCCCGGGCGGTCAGGGGCGGTCCCGGGCGGTCCGGGGTGGTCCCGGGCGGTCCGGGGCGGTCCCGGGCGGTCCGGGGCGGTCCCGGGCGGTCCCGTGTCGTCCCGGGCGGTCCAGACGGTCCGGACGGTCCCGGGCGGTCCTGGGCGGTCTCGGGCGGACCCGGGCGGTCCCGGGCAGTCCCGTGCATTCCAGGGCGGTCCCGGGTGGTCCAGGGCGGTCCCGGGCGGTCCCGGGTGGTCCCGGGCGGTCCCGGGCGGTCCGGGCGGTCCCGGGCGGTCCCCGGTGGTCCGGGGGCGGTCCCAGGCGGTCCGGCGCGGTCCCGGGCGGTCCCGGGCGGTCCCGGGCGGTCCCGGGCGGTCCGGGGAGGTCCGGGGCGGTCCCGGGCGGTCCCGGGCGGTCCCGGGCGGTCCCGCGGTCCCGGGTGGTCCCGGGCTGTCCCGGGCGGTCCCGGGCGGTCCCGGGCGGTCCCGGGCGGTTCCCGGTGGTCCTGGGCGGTCCCGGGCGGTCCGGGGCG
This sequence comes from Petromyzon marinus, assembly GCF_048934315.1. Classification (NCBI taxonomy): domain Eukaryota; kingdom Metazoa; phylum Chordata; class Hyperoartia; order Petromyzontiformes; family Petromyzontidae; genus Petromyzon; species Petromyzon marinus. The sequence goes on along the minus strand of NW_027422898.1, from coordinate 38,639 downwards.
GTCCCGGGCGGTCCGGGGCGGTCCCGGGCGGTCCCGGGCAGTCCCGGGCGGTCCCGGGCGGTCCCAGGCGGTCCCGGGCAGTCCGAGGCGGTCCCGGGCGGTCCCGTGTGGTTCGTGGCGGTCCCGGGCGGTCCGGGGTGGTCCCGGGCGGTCCCGGGCGGTCCCGGGCGGTCCTGGGCGGTCCGGGGAGGTCCGGGGCGGTCCCGGGCGGTCCCGGGCGGTCCCGGGCGGTCCCGGGCGATCCCGGGCGGTCCCAGGCGGTCCCGCGCGGTCGCGGGCGTTCCCGGGCGGTCCCGGGCAGTCCGGGGCGGTCCCGGGCGGTCCCGGGCGGTCCCGGGCGGTCCCGGGCGGTCCCGGGCGGACCCGGGCGGTCCTGGGCGGTCCCGGGCGGTCCGGGGCGGTCCGGGGCGGTACCGGGCGGTCCCGGGCGGTCCGGGGCAGTCCTGGGCGGTCCGGGGCGGTCCCGGGCGGTCCCGTGTCGTCCCGGGCGGTCCCAGACGGTCCGGACGGTCACGGGCGGTCCCGGGCAGTCTCGGGCGGTCCCGGGCGGTCCGGGCGGTCCTGGGCGGTTCCGGGCGGTCCCGGGCGGTCCCGGGTGGTCTCGGGCGGTCCCGGGCGGTCCCTGGCGGTCCGGGCGGTCCCAGGCGGTCCCGGGCGGTCCCGGGCGGTCCCGGGCGGTCCTGGGCGGTCCCGGGCGGTCCGGGGCGGTCCCGGGCGGTCCGGGGCGGTCCCTGGCGGTCCCGGTCGGTTCCCGGGCGGTCCCGGGCGGTCCGGGCGGTACCGGCGGTCCGGGGCGGTCCGGGGCGGTACCGGGCGGTCCGGGCGGTCCGGGGCAGGCCTGGGCAGTCAAGGTCGGTCCCGGGCGGTCCGGGGCGGTCCCGGGCGGTCTGGGGCGGTCTCAGGCAGTCTGGGGCGGTACCGGGCGGTCCGGGGCGGTCCCGGGCGGTCCGGGGCGGTCCCGGGCGGTCCAGGGTGGTCCCGGGCGGTCCGGGGCGGTCCCGGGCGGTCCGGGGCGGTCCCGGGCGGTCCCGTGTCGTCCCGGGCGGTCCCAGACGGTCCGGACGGTCCCGGGCGGTCCCGGGCGGTCTCGGGCGGTCCCGGGCGGTCCCGGGCGGTCCCGTGCATTCCAGGGCGGTCCGGGCAGTCCCGGGCGGTCCCGGGCGGTCCCGGGCGGTCCTGGGCGGTCCCGGGCGGTCCCGGGGCGGTCCCGGGCGGTCCGGGGCGGTCCCGGGCGGTCCCGGTCGGTTCCGGGCGGTCCTGGGCGGTCCCGGGCGGTCCCGGGCGGTCCGGGGCGGTCCGGGGTGGTACCGGGCGGTCCCATGGCGGTCCGGGGCAGTCCTGGGCGGTCAAGGTCGGTCCCGGGCGGTCCGGGGCGGTCCCGGGCGGTCTGGGGCGGTCCCAGGCAGTCTGGGGCGGTCCCGGGCGGTCCGGGGCGGTCCCGGGCGGTCCGGGGCGGTCCGGGCGGTCCGGGGTGGTCCCGGGCGGTCCGGGGTGGTCCCGGGCGGTCCGGGGCGGTAACGGGCGGTCCCGTGTCGTCCCGGGCGGTCCCAGACGGTCCGGACGGTCCCGGGCGGTCCCGGGCGGTCTCGGGCGGTCCGGGCGGTCCCAGCGGTCCCGTGCATTCCAGGGCGGTCCCGTGCGGTCCAGGGCGGTCCCGGGCGGTCCCGGGCGGTCCCGGCCGGTCCGGGGCGGTCCCGGGCGGTCCCCGGTTGTCCGGGGCGGTCCCGGGCGGTCCGGGGCGGTCCCGGGCGGTCCCGGGCGGTCCCGGGCGGTCCCGGGCGGTCCGGGGAGGTCCGGGGCGGTCCCGGGCGGTCCCGGGCGGTCCGGGCGGTCCCGGGCGGTCTGGGGCGGTCCCGGGCGGTACCGGGCGGTCCCGGGCGGTCCCGGGCGGTCCATGGGCGGTCCCGGGCGGTCCGGGGCGGTCCCGGGCGGTCCCGGGCGGTCCGGGGCGGTCCCGGGCCGTCCCGGGCGGTCCCGGGCGGTCCCGGGCGGTCCGGGCAATCCCGGGCGGTCCGGGGTGGTCCCGGGCGGTCCGGGGCGGTCCCGGGCGGTCCGGGGCGGTCCCGGGCGGTCCCCGGGCGGTCCGGTGCGGTCAAGGGCGGTCCCGGGCGGTCCGGGGCGGTCCCGGGCGGTCCAGGCGGTCCCGGCAGTCTGGCGGCCGGCGTCCGGGCGGTCCCGGGCGGTCCCGGGCGGTCCGGGGCGGTCCCGGGCGGTCCGTATCGTCCCGGGCGGTCCCTGACGGTCCAGACGGTCCCGGGCGGTCCCGGGCGGTCTCGGGGCTGTCCCTGGCGGTCCCGGGCGGTCCTGGGCGGTCCCGGGCGGTCCCGGGCGATCCGGGCGGTCCCGGGCGGTCCCGGGCGGTCCCGGGCGGTCCCGGGCGGTCCCGGGCGGTCTTGGACGGTCCCGGGCGGTCCCGGGCGGTCCGTGCGGTCCCGGGCGGTCCTGGGCGGTCCCGGGCGGTCCGGGGCGGTCCGGGGCGGTACCGGGCGGTCTGGGGAGGTCCGGGGCGGTCCTGGGCGGTCAAGGGCGGTCCCGGGCGGTCCGGGGCGGTCCCGGGCGGTCCGGGGCGGTCCCAGGCAGTCTGGGGCAGTCCCGGGCGGTCCAGGGCGGTCCCGGGCGGTCCGGGGCGGTCCCGGGCGGTCGGGGTGGTCCCGGGCGGTTCGGGGCGGTCCTGGGCGGTCGGGGCGGTCCCGGGCGGTCCCGTGTCGTCCCGGGCGGTCCCAGACGGTCCGAACGGTCACGGGCGGTCCCGGGCAGTCTCGGGCGGTCCCGGGCGGTCCCGGGCGGTCCTGGGCGGTTCCGGGCGGTCCCGGGCGGTCCCGGGTGGTCTCGGGCGGTCCCGGGCGGTCCCTGGCGGTCCGGGGCGGTCCCGGGCGGTCCCGGGCGGTCCCGGGCGGTCCCGGGCGGTCCTGGGCGGTCCCGGCGGTCGGGGCGGTCCCGGGCGGTCCGGGGCGGTCCCGGGCGGTCCCGGTCGGTTCCGGGCGGTCCCGGGCGGTCCCGGGCGGTCCCGGGCGGTCGGGGCGGTCCGGGGCGGTACCGGGCGGTCCCGGGCGGTCCGGGGCAGGCCTGTGCAGTCAAGGTCGGTCCCGGGCGGTCCGGGGCGGTCCCGGGCGGTCTGGGGCGGTCTCAGGCAGTCTGGGGGCGGTCCCGGGGCGGTCCGGGGCGGTCCCGGGCGGTCCGGGGCGGTCCCGGCGGTCCGGGGTGGTCCCGGGCGGTCCGGGGCGGTCCCGGGCGGTCCGGGGCGGTCCCGGGCGGTCCCGTGTCGTCCCGGGCGGTCCCAGACGGTCCGGACGGTCCCGGGCGGTCCTGGGCGGTCTCGGGCGGACCCGGGCGGTCCCGGGCAGTCCCGTGCATTCCAGGGCGGTCCCGGGCGGTCCAGGGCGGTCCCGGGCGGTCCCGGGTGGTCCCGGGCGGTCCGGGGCGGTCCGGGGCGGTCCCGGGCGGTCCCCGGTGGTCCGGGGCGGTCCCGGGCGGTCCGGCGCGGTCCCGGGCGGTCCCGGGCGGTCCCGGGCGGTCCCGGGCGGGTCCGGGGAAGTCCGGGGCGGTCCCGGGCGGTCCCGGGCGGTCCCGGGCGGTCCCCGGCGGTCCCGGGTGGTCCCGGGCGGTCCCGGGCGGTCCCGGGCGGTCCCGGGCGGTCCCGGGCGGTCCCGGGTGGTCCTGGGCGGTCCCGGGCGGTCCGGGGCGGTCCCGGGCGGTCGGGGCGGTCCCGGGCGGTCCCGGGCAGTCCCGGGCGGTCCCGGGCGGTCCCAGGCGGTCCCGGGCAGTCCGAGGCGGTCCCGGACGGTCCCGGGCGGTCCCGGGCGGTCCTGTGCGGTCCCGGGCGGTCCTGGGCGGTCCCGGGCGGTCCGGGGCGGTCCGGGGCGGTACCGGGCGGTCTCGGGCGGTCCCAGGCGGTCCCGGGCAGTCCGAGGCGGTCCCGGGCGGTCCCGTGTGGTTCGTGGCGGTCCCGGGCGGTCCGGGGTGGTCCCGGGCGGTCCCGGGCGGTCCCGGGCGGTCCTGGGCGGTCCGGGGAGGTCCGGGGCGGTCCCGGGCGGTCCCGGGCGGTCCCGGGCGGTCCCGGGCGGTCCCGGGCGATCCCGGGCGGTCCCAGGCGGTCCCGGGCGGTCGCGGGCGGTCCCGGGCGGTCCCGGGCAGTCCGGGGCGGTCCCGGGCGGTCCCGGGCGGTCCCGGGCGGTCCCGGGCGGTCCCGGGCGGACCCGGGCGGTCCTGGGCGGTCCCGGGCGGTCCGGGGCGGTCCGGGGCGGTACCGGGCGGTCCCGGGCGGTCCGGGGCGGTCCCGGGCGGTCCAGGCGGTCCCGGCAGTCTGGGGCGGTCCCGGGCGGTCCGGGCGGTCCCGGGCGGTCCGGGGCGGTCCCGGGCGGTCCCGTATCGTCCCGGGCGGTCCCAGACGGTCCAGACGGTCCCGGGCGGTCCCGGGCGGTCTCGGGCGGTCCCTGGCGGTCCCGAGCGGTCCTGGGTGGTCCCGGGCGGTCCCGGGCGATCCCGGGCGGTCCCGGGCGGTCCCGGGCGGTCCCGGGCGGTCCCGGGCGGTCCCGGGCGGTCTCGGACGGTCCCGGGCGGTCCCGGGCGGTCCTGTGCGGTCCCGGGCGGTCCTGGGCGGTCCCGGGCGGTCCGGGGCGGTCCGGGGCGGTACCGGGCGGTCTCGGGAGGTCCGGGGCGGTCCTGGGCGGTCAAGGGCGGTCCCGGGCGGTCCGGGGCGGTCCCGGGCGGTCCGGGGCGGTCCTATGCAGTCTGGGGCAGTCCCGGGCGGTCCGGGGCGGTCCCGGGCGGTCCGGGGCGGTCCCGGGCGGTCCGGGGTGGTCCCGGGCGGTTTGGGGCGGTCCTGGGCGGTCCGGGGCGGTCCCGGGTGGTCCCGTGTCGTCCCGGGCGGTCCCAGACGGTCCGGACGGTCACGGGCGGTCCCGGGCAGTCTCGGGCGGTCCCGGGCGGTCCTGGGCGGTCCTGGGCGGTTCCGGGCGGTCCCGGGCGGTCCCGGGTGGTCCCGGGCGGTCCCGGGCGGTCCCTGGCGGTCCGGGGCGGTCCCGGGCGGTCCCGGGCGGTCCCGGCCGGTCCCGGGCAGTCCTGGGCGGTCCCGGGCAGTCCGGGGCGGTCCCGGGCGGTCCGGGGCGGTCCCGGGCGGTCCCGGTCGGTTCCGGGCGGTCCCGGGCGGTCCCGGGCGGTCCCGGGCGGTCCGGGGCGGTCCGGGGTGGTACCGGGCGGTCCCAGGCGGTCCGGGGCAGTCCTGGGCGGTCAAGGTCGGTCCCGCGCGGTCCGGGGCGGTCCCGGGCGGTTTGGGGCGGTCCCAGGCAGTCTGGGGCGGTCCCGGGCGGTCCGGGGCGGTCCCGGGCGGTCCGGGGCGGTCCCGGGCGGTCCGGGTGGTCCCGGGCGGTCCGGGGTGGTCCCGGGCGGTCCGGGGCGGTCCCGGGCGGTCCCGTGTCGTCCCGGGCGGTCTCAGACGGTCCGGACGGTCCCGGGCGGTCCCGGGCGGTCTCGGGCGGTCCCGGGCGGTCCCGGGCGGTCCCGTGCATTCCAGGGCGGTCCCGTGCGGTCCAGGGCGGTCCCGGGCGGGTCCCGGGCGGTCCCGGGCGGTCGGGGGCGGTCCCGGGCGGTCCCCGGTTGTCCGGGGCGGTCCCGGGCGGTCCGGGGCGGTCCCGGGCGGTCCCGGGCGGTCCGGGGAGGTCCGGGGCGGTCCCGGGCGGTCCCGGGCGGTCCCGGGCGGTCCCGGGCGGTCTGGGGCGGTCCCGGGCGGTCCCGGGCGGTCCGGGGCGGGTCTCAGGCCGTCCCGGGCGGTCCCGGGCGGTCCCGGGCGGTCCCGGGCAATCCCGGGCGGTCCGGGGTGGTCCCGGGCGGTCCGGGGCGGTCCCGGGCGGTCCGGGGCGGTCCCGGGCGGTCCCGGGCGGTCCGGTGCGGTCAAGGGCGGTCCTGGGCGGTCCGGGGCGGTCCCGGGCGGTCCAGGCGGTCCCGGCAGTCTGGGGCGGTCCCGGGCGGTCCGGGGCGGTCCCGGGCGGTCCGGGGCGGTCCCGGGCGGTCCCGTATCGTCCCGGGCGGTCCCAGACGGTCCAGACGGTCCCGGGCGGTCCCGGGCGGTCTCAGGCGGTCCCTGGCGGTCCCGGGCGGTCCTGGGCGGTCCCGGGCGGTCCCGGGCGATCCCGGGCGGTCCCGGGCGGTCCCGGGCGGTCCCGGGCGGTCCCGGGCGGTCCCGGGCGGTCTTGGACGGTCCCGGGCGGTCCCGGGCGGTCCCGTGCGGTCCCGGGCGGTCCTGGGCGGTCCCAGGCGGTCCGGGGCGGTCCGGGGCGGTACCGGGCGGTCTCGGGAGGTACGGGGCGGTCCTGGGCGGTCAAGGGCGGTCCCGGGCGGTCCGGGGCGGTCCCGAGCGGTCCGGGGCGGTCCCAGGCAGTCTGGGGCAGTCCCGGGCGGTCCAGGGCGGTCCCGGGCGGTCCGGGGCGGTCCCGGGCGGTCCGGGGTGGTCCCGGGCGGTTCGGGGCGGTCCTGGGCGGTCCGGGGCGGTCCCGGGCGGTCCGTGTCGTCCCGGGCGGTCCCCCGGACGGTCACGGGCGGTCCCGGGCAGTCTCGGGCGGTCCCGGGCGGTCCCGGGCGGTCCTGGGCGGTTCCGGGCGGTCCCGGGCGGTCCCGGGTGGTCCCGGGCGGTCCCGGGCGGTCCCTGGCGGTCCGGGGCGGTCCCGGGCGGTCCCGGGCGGTCCCGGGCGGTCCTGGGCGGTCCCGGGCGGTCCGGGGCGGTCCCGGGCGGTCCCGGGCGGTCCCGGTCGGTTCCGGGCGGTCCCGGGCGGTCCCGGGCGGTCCCGGGCGGTCCGGGGCGGTCCGGGGCGGTACCGGGCGGTCCCGGGCGGTCCGGGGCAGGCCTGGGCAGTCAAGGTCGGTCACGGGCGGTCCGGGGCGGTCCCGGGCGGTCTGGGGCGGTCTCAGGCAGTCTGGGGCGGTCCCGGGCGGTCCGGGGCGGTCCCGGGCGGTCCGGGGCGGTCCCGGGCGGTCCGGGGTGGTCCCGGGCGGTCCGGGGCGGTCCCGGGCGGTCCGGGGCGGTCCCGGGCGGTCCCGTGTCGTCCCAGGTGGTCCCAGACGGTCCGGACGGTCCCGGGCGGTCCTGGGCGGTCTCGGGCGGACCCGGGCGGTCCCGGGCAGTCCCGTGCATTCCAGGGCGGTCCCGGGCGGTCCAGGGCGGTCCCGGGCGGTCCCGGGTGGTCCCGTGCGGTCCCGGGCGGTCCGGGGCGGTCCCGGGCGGTCCCCGGTGGTCCGGGGCGGTCCCGGGCGGTCCGGGGCGGTCCCGGGCGGTCCCGGGCGGTCCCGGGCGGTCCGGGGAGGTCCGGGGCGGTCCCGGGCGGTCCCGGGCGGTCCCGGGCGGTCCCCGGCGGTCCCGGGTGGTACCGGGCGGTCCCGGGCGGTCCCGGGCGGTCCCGGGCGGTCCCGGGCGGTCCCGGGTGGTCCTGGGCGGTCCCGGGCGGTCCGGGGCGGTCCCGGGCGGTCCGGGGCGGTCCCGGGCGGTCCCGGGCGGTCCCGGGCGGTCCCGGGCGGTCCCGGGCGGTCCCGGGCAGTCCGCGGCGGTCCCGGGCGGTCCCGTGTGGTTCGGGGCGGTCCCGGGCGGTCCGGGGTGGTCCCGGGCGGTCCCGGGCGGTCCCGGGCGGTCCCGGGCGGTCCGGGGAGGTCCGGGGCGGTCCCGGGCGGTCCCGGGCGGTCCCGGGCGGTCCCGGGCGGTCCCGGGCGATCCCGGGCGGTCCCAGGCGGTCCCCGGCGGTCGCGGGCGGTCCCGGGCGGTCCCGGGCAGTCCGGGGCGGTCCCGGGCGGTCCCGGGCGGTCCCGGGCGGTCCCGGGCGGACCCGGGCGGTCCTGGGCGGTCCCTGGCGGTCCGGGGCGGTCCGGGGCGGTCCGGGGCGGTACCGGGCGGTCCCGGGCGGTCCGGGGCAGTCCTGGGCGGTCAAGGTCGGTCCCGGGCGGTCCGGGGCGGTCCCGGGCGGTCTGGGGCGGTCCCGGGCGGTCCGGGGCGGTCCCGGGCGGTCCGGGGTGGTCCCGGGCGGTCCGGGGCGGTCCCGGGCGGTCCGGGGCGGTCCCGGGCGGTCCCGTGTCGTCCCAGGCGGTCCCAGACGGTCCGGACGGTCCCGGGCGGTCCCGGGCGGTCTCGGTCGGTCCCGGGCTGTCCCGGGTGGTCCCGTGCATTCCAGGGCGGTCCCGGGCGGTCCAGGGCGGTCCCGGGCGGTCCCGGGCGGTCCCGGGCCTTCCCGGGCGGTCCGGGGCGGTCCCGGGCGGTCCCCGGTGGTCCGGGGCGGTCCCGGGTGGTCCGGGGCGGTCCCGGGCGGTCCCGGGCGGTCCCGGGCGGTCCCGGGCGGTCCGGGGAGGTCCGGTGCGGTCCCGGGCGGTCCCAGGCGGTCCCGGGCGGTCCGGGGCGGTCCCGGGCGGTCCGGGGCGGTCCCGGGCGGTCCCGGGCAGTCCCGGGCGGTCCCGGGCGGTCCGGTGCGGTCAAGGGCGGTCCCGGGCGGTCCGGGGCGGTCCCGGGCGGTCCGGGCGGTCCCGGCAGTCTGGGGCAGTCCCGGGCGGTCCGGGGCGGTCCCGGGCGGTCCCGGGCGGTCCGGGGCGGTCCCGGGCGGTCCGGGGTGGTCCCGGGCGGTCCGGGGCGGTCCCGGGCGGTCCGGGGTGGTCCCGGGCGGTCCCGTATCGTCCCGGGCGGTCCCAGAGGGTCCGGACGGTCCCGGGCGGTCCCGGGCGGTCTCGGGCGGTCCCTGGCGGCCCCGGGCGGTCCTGGGCGGTCCCGGGCGGTCCCGGGCGGTCCCGGTCGGTTCCGGGCAGTCCCGGGCGGTCCCGGGCGGTCCCGGGCGGTCCGGGGCGGTCCGGGGCGGTACCGGGCGGTCCCGGGCGGTCCGGGGCAGGCCTGGGCAGTCAAGGTCGGTCCCGGGCGGTCCGGGGCGGTCCCGGGCGGTCTGGGGCGGTCTCAGGCAGTCTAGGGCGGTCCCGGGCGGTCCGGGGCGGTCCCGGGCGGTCCGGGGCGGTCCCGGGCGGTCCGGGGTGGTCCTGGGCGGTCCGGGGCGGTCCCGGGCGGTCCGGGGCGGTCCCGGGTGGTGCCGTGTTGTCCCGGGCGGTCCCAGACGGTCCGGACGGTCCCGGGCGGTCCTGGGCGGTCTCGGGCGGACCCGGGCGGTCCCGGGCAGTCCCGTGCATTCCAGGGCGGTCCCGGGCGGTCCAGGGCGGTCCCGGGCGGTCCCGGGTGGTCCCGGGCGGTCCCGGGCGGTCCGGGGCGGTCCCGGGCGGTCCCCGGTGGTCTGGGGCAGTCCCGGGCGGTCCAGGGCGGTCCCGGGCGGTCCCGGGCGGTCCCGGGCGGTCCGGGGAGGTCCGGGGCGGTCCCGGGCGGTCCCGGGCGGTCCCGGGCGGTCCCCGGCGGTCCCGGGTGGTCCTGGGCGGTCCCGGGCGGTCCCGGGCGGTCCCGGACGGTCCCGGGCGGTCCCGGGTGGTCCTGGGCGGTCCCGGGCGGTCCGGGGCGGTCCCGGGCGGTCCGGGGCGGTCCCGGGCGGTCCCGGGCGGTCCCGGGCGGTCCCAGGCGGTCCCGGGTGGTCCCGGGCAGTCCGAGGCGGTCCCGGGCAGTCCAGTGTGGTTCGGGGCGGTCCCGGGCGGTCCGGGGTGGTCCCGGGCGGTCCCGGGCGGTCCCGGGCGGTCCCGGTCGGTCCGGGGAGGTCCGGGGCGGTCCCGGGCGGTCCCCGGGCGGTCCCGGGCGGTCCCGGGCGGTCCCGGGCGATCCCGGGCGGTCCCAGGCGGTCCCCGGCGGTCGCGGGCGGTCCCGGGCGGTCCCGGGCAGTCCGGGGCGGTCCCGGGCGGTCCCGGGCGGTCCCGGGCGGTCCCGGGCGGTCCTGGGCGGACCCGGGCGGTCCTGGGCGGTCCCGGGCGGTCCGGGGCGGTCCGGGGCGGTACCGGGCGGTCCCGGGCGGTCCGGGGCAGTCCTGGGCGGTCAAGGTCGGTCCCGGGCGGTCCGGGGCGGTCCCCGGCGGTCTGGGGCGGTCCCGGGCGGTCCCGGGCGGTCCCGGGCGGTCCGGGGTGGTCCCGGGCGGTCCGGGGCGGTCCCGGGCGGTCCGGAGCGGTCCCGGGCGGTCCCGTGTCGTCCCAGGCGGTCCCAGATGGTCCGGACGGTCCCGGGCGGTCCCGGGCGGTCTCGGGCGGACCCGGGCTGTCCCGGGCGGTCTCGTGCATTCCAGGGCAGTCCCGGGCGGTCCAGGGCGGTCCCGGGCGGTCCCGGGCGGTCCCGGGCGGTCCCGGGCGGTCCAGGGCGGTCCCGGGCGGTCCAGGGCGGTCCCGGGCGGTACCCGGTGGTCCGGGGCGGTCCCGGGCGGTCCGGGGCGGTCCCGGGCGGTCCCGGGCGGTCCCGGGCGGTCCCGGGCGGTCCGGGGAGGTCCGGTGCGGTCCCGGGCGGTCCCGGGCGGTCCCGGGCGGTCCCGGGCGGTCCCGGGCGGTCCCGGGCGGTCCTGGGCGGTCCCGGGCGGTCCGGGGCGGTCCCGGGCGGTCCCGGGCGGTCCCGGGCGGTCCCGGGCGGTCTGGGGCGGTCCCGGGCGGTCCCGGGCGGTCCGGGGCGGTCCCGGGCCGTCCCGGGTGGTCCCGGGCGGTCCCGGGCGGTCCCGGGCGGACCCGGGCGGTCCGGGGTGGTCCCGGGCGGTCCGGGGTGGTCCCGGGCGGTCTGGGGCGGTCCCGGGCGGTCCCGGGCGGTCCCGGGCGGTCCCGGGCGGTCCGGTGCGGTCAAGGGCGGTCCCGGGCGGTCCGGGGCGGTCCAGGGCGGTCCGGGCGGTCCCGGCAGTCTGGGGCGGTCCCGGGCGGTCCGGGGCGGTCCCGGGCGGTCCGGGGCGGTCCCGGGCGGTCCGGGGTTGTCCCGGGCGGTCCGGGGCGGTCCCGGGCGGTCCGGGGTGGTCCCGGGCGGTCCCGTATCGTCCCGGGCGGTCCCAGAGGGTCCGGACGGTCCCGGGCGGTCCCGGGCGGTCTCGGGCAGTCCCTGGCGGTCCCGGGCGGTCCTGGGCGGTCCCGGGCGGTCCCGGGCGATCCCGGGCGGTCCCGGGCGGTCCCGGGCGGTCCCGGGCGGTCCCGGGCGGTCTCGGGCGGTCCCGGGCGGTCCCGGGCGGTCCCGTGCGGTCCCGGGCGGTCCTGGGCGGTCCCGGGCGGTCCCGGGCGGTCCGGGGCGGTCCCGGGCGGTCCCCGGTGGTCCGGGGTGGTCCCGGGAGGTACGGGGCGGTCCCGGGCGGTCCCGGGCGGTCCCGGGCGGTCCCCGGCGGTCCCGGGTGGTCCCGGGCGGTCCCGGGCGGTCCCGGGCAGTCCCGGGCGGTCCCAGGCGGTCCCGGGTGGTCCCGGGCGGTCCCGGGCGGTCCCGGGCGGTCCCGGGCGGTCCGGGGCGGTCCCGGGCGGTCCGGGGCGGTCCCGGGCGGTCCGGGGTGGTCCCGGGCGGTCCGGGGCGGTCCCGGGCGGTCCGGGGCGGTCCCGGGTGGTCCCGTGTCGTCCCGGGCGGTCCCAGACGGTCCGGACGGTCCCGGGCGGTCCTGGGCGGTCTCGGGCGGACCCGGGCGGTCCCGGGCAGTCCCGTGCATTCCAGGGCGGTCCCGGGCGGTCCAGGGCGGTCCCGGGCGGTCCCGGGTGGTCCCGGGCGGTCCCGGGCGGTCCGGGGCGGTCCCGGGCGGTCCCCGGTGGTCCGGGGCGGTCCCGGGCGGTCCGGGCGGTCCCGGGCGGTCCCGGGCGGTCCCGGGCGGTCTGGGGAGGTCCGGGGCGGTCCCGGGCGGTCCCGGGCGGTCCCGGGCGGTCCCCGGCGGTCCCGGGTGGTCCCGGGCGGTCCCGGGCGGTCCCGGGCGGTCCCGGGCGGTCCCGGGCGGTCCCGGGTGGTCCCGGGCGGTCCCGGGCGGTCCCGGTCGGTTCCGGGCGGTCCCGGGCGGTCCCGGGCGGTCCCGGGCGGTCCGGGGCGGTCCGGGGTGGTACCGGGCGGTCCCAGGCGGTCCGGGGCAGTCCTGGGCGGTCAAGGTCGGTCCCGCGCGGTCCGGGGCGGTCCCGGGCGGTCTGGGGCGGTCCCAGGCAGTCTGGGGCGGTCCCGGGCGGTCCGGGGCGGTCCCGGGCGGTCCGGGGCGGTCCCGGGCGGTCCGGGGTGGTCCCGGGCGGTCCGGGGTGGTCCCGGCGGTCCGGGGCGGTCCCGGGCGGTCCCGTGTCGTCCCGGGCGGTCCCAGACGGTCCGGACGGTCCCGGGCGGTCCCGGGCGGTCTCGGGCGGTCCCGGGCGGTCCCGGGCGGTCCCGTGCATTCCAGGGCGGTCCCGTGCGGTCCAGGGCGGTCCCGGGCGGTCCCGGGCGGTCCCGGGCGGTCGGGGGCGGTCCCGGGCGGTCCCCGGTTGTCCGGGGCGGTCCCGGGCGGTCCGGGGCGGTCCCGGGCGGTCCCGGGCGGTCCGGGGAGGTCCGGGGCGGTCCCGGGCGGTCCCGGGCGGTCCCGGGCGGTCCCGGGCGGTCTGGGGCGGTCCCGGGCGGTCCCGGGCGGTCCGGGGCGGTCTCAGGCCGTCCCGGGCGGTCCCGGGCGGTCCCGGGCGGTCCCGGGCAATCCCGGGCGGTCCGGGGTGGTCCCGGGCAGTCCGGGGCGGTCCCGGGCGGTCCGGGGCGGTCCCGGGCGGTCCCGGGCGGTCCGGTGCGGTCAAGGGCGGTCCTGGGCGGTCCGGGGCGGTCCCGGGCGGTCCAGGCGGTCCCGGCAGTCTGGGGCGGTCCCGGGCGGTCCGGGGCGGTCCCGGGCGGTCCGGGGCGGTCCCGGGCGGTCCCGTATCGTCCCGGGCGGTCCCAGACGGTCCAGACGGTCCCGGGCGGTCCCGGGCGGTCTCGGGCGGTCCCTGGCGGTCCCGGGCGGTCCTGGGCGGTCCCGGGCGGTCCCGGGCAATCCCGGGCGGTCCCGGGCGGTCCCGGCCGGTCCCGGGCGGTCCCGGGCGGTCCCGGGCGGTCCCGGGCGGTCTTGGACGGTCCCGGGCGGTCCCGGGCGGTCCCGTGCGTTCCCGGGCGGTCCTGGGCGGTCCCAGGCGGTCCGGGGCGGTCCGGGGCGGTACCGGGCGGTCTCGGGAGGTCCGGGGCGGTCCTGGGCGGTCAAGGGCGGTCCCGGGCGGTCCGGGGCGGTCCCGAGCGGTCCGGGGCGGTCCCAGGCAGTCTGGGGCAGTCCCGGGCGGTCCAGGGCGGTCCCGGGCGGTCCGGGGCGGTCCCGGGCGGTCCGGGGTGGTCCCGGGCGGTTCGGGGCGGTCCTGGGCGGTCCGGGGCGGTCCCGGGCGGTCCCGTGTCGTCCCGGGCGGTCCCAGACGGTCCGGACGGTCACGGGCGGTCCCGGGCAGTCTCGGGCGGTCCCGGGCGGTCCCGGGCGGTCCTGGGCGGTTCCGGGCGGTCCCGGGCGGTCCCGGGTGGTCCCGGGCGGTCCCGGGCGGTCCCTGGCGGTCCGGGGCGGTCCCGGGCGGTCCCGGGCGGTCCCGGGCGGTCCCGGGCGGTCCTGGGCGGTCCCGGGCGGTCCGGGGCGGTCCCGGGCGGTCCCGGGCGGTCCCGGTCGGTTCCGGGCGGTCCCGGGCGGTCCCGGGCGGTCCCGGGCGGTCCGGGGCGGTCCGGGGCGGTACCGGGCGGTCCCGGGCGGTCCGGGGCAGGCCTGGGCAGTCAAGGTCGGTCACGGGCGGTCCGGGGCGGTCCCGGGCGGTCTGGGGCGGTCTCAGGCAGTCTGGGGCGGTCCCGGGCGGTCCGGGGCGGTCCCGGGCGGTCCGGGGCGGTCCCGGGCGGTCCGGGGTGGTCCCGGGCGGTGCGGGGCGGTCCCGGGCGGTCCGGGGCGGTCCCGGGCGGTCCCGTGTCGTCCCAGGCGGTCCCAGACGGTCCGGACGGTCCCGGGCGGTCCTGGGCGGTCTCGGGCGGACCCGGGCGGTCCCGGGCAGTCCCGTGCATTCCAGGGCGGTCCCGGGCGGTCCATGGCGGTCCCGGGCGGTCCCGGGTGGTCCCGTGCGGTCCCGGGCGGTCCGGGGCGGTCCCGGGCGGTCCCCGGTGGTCCGGGGCGGTCCCGGGCGGTCCGGGGCGGTCCCGGGCGGTCCCGGGCGGTCCCGGGCGGTCCGGGGAGGTCCGGGGCGGTCCCGGGCGGTCCCGGGCGGTCCCGGGCGGTCCCCGGCGGTCCCGGGTGGTCCCGGGCGGTCCCGGGCGGTCCCGGGCGGTCCCGGGCGGTCCCGGGCGGTCCCGGGTGGTCCTGGGCGGTCCCGGGCGGTCCGGGGCGGTCCCGGGCGGTCCGGGGCGGTCCCGGGCGGTCCCGGGCGGTCCCGGGCGGTCCCGGGCGGTCCCGGGCGGTCCCGGGCAGTCCGCGGCGGTCCCGGGCGGTCCCGTGTGGTTCGGGGCGGTCCCGGGCGGTCCGGGGTGGTCCCGGGCGGTCCCGGGCGGTCCCGGGCGGTCCCGGGCGGTCCGGGGAGGTCCGGGGCGGTCCCGGGCGGTCCCGGGCGGTCCCGGGCGGTCCCGGGCGGTCCCGGGCGATCCCGGGCGGTCCCAGGCAGTCCCCGGCGGTCGCGGGCGGTCCCGGGCGGTCCCGGGCAGTCCGGGGCGGTCCCGGGCGGTCCCGGGCGGTCCCGGGCGGTCCCGGGCGGACCCGGGCGGTCCTGGGCGGTCCCTGGCGGTCCGGGGCGGTCCGGGGCGGTCCGGGGCGGTACCGGGCGGTCCCGGGCGGTCCGGGGCAGTCCTGGGCGGTCAAGGTCGGTCCCGGGCGGTCCGGGGCGGTCCCGGGCGGTCTGGGGCGGTCCCAGGCGGTCCGGGGCGGTCCCGGGCGGTCCGGGGTGGTCCCGGGCGGTCCGGGGCAGTCCCGGGCGGTCCGGGGCGGTCCCGGGCGGTCCCGTGTCGTCCCAGGCGGTCCCAGACGGTCCGGACGGTCCCGGGCGGTCCCGGGCGGTCTCGGTCGGTCCCGGGCGGTCCCGGGCGGTCCCGGGCCTTCCCGGGCGGTCCGGGGCGGTCCCGGGCGGTCCCCGGTGGTCCGGGGCGGTCCCGGGTGGTCCGGGGCGGTCCCGGGCGGTCCCGGGCGGTCCCGGGCGGTCCCGGGCGGTCCGGGGAGGTCCGGTGCGGTCCCGGGCGGTCCCAGGCGGTCCCGGGCGGTCCGGGGCGGTCCCGGGCGGTCCGGGGCGGTCCCGGGCGGTCCCGGGCAGTCCCGGGCGGTCCCGGGCGGTCCGGTGCGGTCAAGGGCGGTCCCGGGCGGTCCGGGGCGGTCCCGGGCGGTCCGGGCGGTCCCGGCAGTCTGGGGCGGTCCCGGGCGGTCCGGGGCGGTCCCGGGCGGTCCCGGGCGGTCCGGGGCGGTCCCGGGCGGTCCGGGGTGGTCCCGGGCGGTCCGGGGCGGTCCCGGGCGGTCCGGGGTGGTCCCGGGCGGTCCCGTATCGTCCCGGGCGGTCCCAGAGGGTCCGGACGGTCCCGGGCGGTCCCGGGCGGTCTCGGGCGGTCCCTGGCGGTCCCGGGCGGTCCTGGGCGGTCCCGGGCGGTCCCGGGCGGTCCCGGTCGGTTCCGGGCAGTCCCGGGCGGTCCCGGGTGGTCCCGGGCGGTCCGGGGCGGTCCGGGGCGGTACCGGGCGGTCCCGGGCGGTCCGGGGCAGGCCTGGGCAGTCAAGGTCGGTCCCGGGCGGTCCGGGGCGGTCCCGGGCGGTCTGGGGCGGTCTCAGGCAGTCTAGGGCGGTCCCGGGCGGTCCGGGGCGGTCCCGGGCGGTCCGGGGCGGTCCCGGGCGGTCCGGGGTGGTCCTGGGCGGTCCGGGGCGGTCCCGGGCGGTCCGGGGCGGTCCCGGGTGGTGCCGTGTTGTCCCGGGCGGTCCCAGACGGTCCGGACGGTCCCGGGCGGTCCTGGGCGGTCTCGGGCGGACCCGGGCGGTCCCGGGCAGTCCCGTGCATTCCAGGGCGGTCCCGGGCGGTCCAGGGCGGTCCCGGGCGGTCCCGGGTGGTCCCGGGCGGTCCCGGGCGGTCCGGGGCGGTCCCGGGCGGTCCCCGGTGGTCCGGGGCAGTCCCGGGCGGTCCAGGGCGGTCCCGGGCGGTCCCGGGCGGTCCCGGGCGGTCCGGGGAGGTCCGGGGCGGTCCCGGGCGGTCCCGGGCGGTCCCGGGCGGTCCCCGGCGGTCCCGGGTGGTCCTGGGCGGTCCCGGGCGGTCCCGGGCGGTCCCGGACGGTCCCGGGCGGTCCCGGGTGGTCCTGGGCGGTCCCGGGCGGTCCGGGGCGGTCCCGGGCGGTCCGGGGCGGTCCCGGGCGGTCCCGGGCGGTCCCGGGCGGTCCCAGGCGGTCCCGGGTGGTCCCGGGCAGTCCGAGGCGGTCCCGGGCAGTCCAGTGTGGTTCGGGGCGGTCCCGGGCGGTCCGGGGTGGTCCCGGGCGGTCCCGGGCGGTCCCGGGCGGTCCCGGTCGGTCCGGGGAGGTCCGGGGCGGTCCCGGGCGGTCCCGGGCGGTCCCGGGCGGTCCCGGGCGGTCCCGGGCGATCCCGGGCGGTCCCAGGCGGTCCCCGGCGGTCGCGGGCGGTCCCGGGCGGTCCCGGGCAGTCCGGGGCGGTCCCGGGCGGTCCCGGGCGGTCCCGGGCGGTCCTGGGCGGTCCTGGGCGGACCCGGGCGGTCCTGGGCGGTCCCGGGCGGTCCGGGGCGGTCCGGGGCGGTACCGGGCGGTCCCGGGTGGTCCGGGGCAGTCCTGGGCGGTCAAGGTCGGTCCCGGGCGGTCCGGGGCGGTCCCCGGCGGTCTGGGGCGGTCCCGGGCGGTCCCGGGCGGTCCCGGGCGGTCCGGGGTGGTCCCGGGCGGTCCGGGGCGGTCCCGGGCGGTCCGGAGCGGTCCCGGGCGGTCCCGTGTCGTCCCAGGCGGTCCCAGACGGTCCGGACGGTCCCGGGCGGTCCCGGGCGGTCTCGGGCGGACCCGGGCTGTCCCGGGCGGTCTCGTGCATTCCAGGGCAGTCCCGGGCGGTCCAGGGCGGTCCCGGGCGGTCCCGGGCGGTCCCGGGCGGTCCCGGGCGGTCCAGGGCGGTCCCGGGCGGTACCCGGTGGTCCGGGGCGGTCCCGGGCGGTCCGGGGCGGTCCCGGGCGGTCCCGGGCGGTCCCGGGCGGTCCCGGGCGGTCCCGGGCGGTCCGGGGAGGTCCGGTGCGGTCCCGGGCGGTCCCGGGCGGTCCCGGGCGGTCCCGGGCGGTCCCGGGCGGTCCCGGGCGGTCCTGGGCGGTCCCGGGCGGTCCGGGGCGGTCCCGGGTGGTCCCGGGCGGTCCCGGGCGGTCCCGGGCGGTCTGGGGCGGTCCCGGGCGGTCCCGGGCGGTCCGGGGCGGTCCCGGGCCGTCCCGGGCGGTCCCGGGCGGTCCCGGGCGGTCCCGGGCGGACCCGGGCGGTCCGGGGTGGTCCCGGGCGGTCCGGGGTGGTCCCGGGCGGTCTGGGGCGGTCCCGGGCGGTCCCGGGCGGTCCCGGGCGGTCCCGGGCGGTCCGGTGCGGTCAAGGGCGGTCCCGGGCGGTCCGGGGCGGTCCAGGGCGGTCCGGGCGGTCCCGGCAGTCTGGGGCGGTCCCGGGCGGTCCGGGGCGGTCCCGGGCGGTCCGGGGCGGTCCCGGGCGGTCCGGGGTTGTCCCGGGCGGTCCGGGGCGGTCCCGGGCGGTCCGGGGTGGTCCCGGGCGGTCCCGTATCGTCCCGGGCGGTCCCAGAGGGTCCGGACGGTCCCGGGCGGTCCCGGGCGGTCTCGGGCAGTCCCTGGCGGTCCCAGGCGGTCCTGGGCGGTCCCGGGCGGTCCCGGGCGATCCCGGGCGGTCCCGGGCGGTCCCGGGCGGTCCCGGGCGGTCCCGGGCGGTCTCGGGCGGTCCCGGGCGGTCCCGGGCGGTCCCGTGCGGTCCCGGGCGGTCCTGGGCGGTCCCGGGCGGTCCCGGGCGGTCCGGGGCGGTCCCGGGCGGTCCCCGGTGGTCCGGGGTGGTCCCGGGAGGTACGGGGCGGTCCCGGGCGGTCCCGGGCGGTCCCGGGCGGTCCCCGGCGGTCCCGGGTGGTCCCGGGCGGTCCCGGGCGGTCCCGGGCAGTCCCGGGCGGTCCCGGGCGGTCCCGGGTGGTCCCGGGCGGTCCCGGGCGGTCCCGGGCGGTCCCGGGCGGTCCGGGGCGGTCCCGGGCGGTCCGGGGCGGTCCCGGGCGGTCCGGGGTGGTCCCGGGCGGTCCGGGGCGGTCCCGGGCGGTCCGGGGCGGTCCCGGGTGGTCCCGTGTCGTCCCGGGCGGTCCCAGACGGTCCGGACGGTCCCGGGCGGTCCTGGGCGGTCTCGGGCGGACCCGGGCGGTCCCGGGCAGTCCCGTGCATTCCAGGGCGGTCCCGGGCGGTCCAGGGCGGTCCCGGGCGGTCCCGGGTGGTCCCGGGCGGTCCCGGGCGGTCCGGGGCGGTCCCGGGCGGTCCCCGGTGGTCCGGGGCGGTCCCGGGCGGTCCGGGCGGTCCCGGGCGGTCCCGGGCGGTCCCGGGCGGTCTGGGGAGGTCCGGGGCGGTCCCGGGCGGTCCCGGGCGGTCCCGGGCGGTCCCCGGCGGTCCCGGGTGGTCCCGGGCGGTCCCGGGCGGTCCCGGGCGGTCCCGGGCGGTCCCGGGCGGTCCCGGGTGGTCCTGGGCGGTCCCGGGCGGTCCGGGGCGGTCCCGGGCGGTCCGGGGCGGTCCCGGGCGGTCCCGGGCGGTCCCGGGCGGTCCCGGGCGGTCCCGGGCGGTCCCGGGCAGTCCGAGGCGGTCCCGGGCGGTCCCGTGTGGTTCGGGGCGGTCCCGGGCGGTCCGGGGTGGTCCTGGGCGGTCCCGGGCGGTCCCGGGCGGTCCCGGGCGGTCCGGGGAGGTCCGGGGCGGTCCCGGGCGGTCCCGGGCGGTCCCGGGCGGTCCCGGGCAGTCCCGGGCGATCCCGGGCGGTCCCAGTTGGTCCCCAGCGGTCGCGGGCGGTCCCGGGCGGTCCCGGGCAGTCCGGGGCGGTCCCGGGCGGTCCCGGGCGGTTCCGTGCGGTCCCGGGCGGTCCCGGGCGGACCCGGGCGGTCCTGGGCGGTCCCGGGCGGTCCGGGGCGGTCCGGGGCGGTACCGGGCGGTCCCGGGCGGTCGGGGCAGTCCTGGGCGGTCAAGGTCGGTCCCGGGCGGTCCGGGGCGGTCCCGGGCGGTCTGGGGCGGTCCCGGGCGGTCCCGGGCGGTCCCGGGCGGTCCGGGGTGGTCCCGGGCGGTCCGGGGCGGTCCCAGGCGGTCCGGGGCGGTCCCGGGCGGTCCCGTGTCGTCCCAGGCGGTCCCAGACGGTCCGGACGGTCCCCGGGCGGTCCCGGGCGGTCTCGGGCGGTCCCGGGCTGTCCCGGGCGGTCCCGTGCATTCCAGGGGCGGTCCCGGGCGGTCCAGGGCGGTCCCGGGCGGTCCCGGGCGGTCCCGGGCGGTCCCGGGCGGTCCGGGGCGGTCCCGGGCGGTCCCCGGTGGTCCGGGGCGGTCCCGGGCGGTCCGGGGCGGTCCCGGGCGGTCCCGGGCGGTCCCGGGCGGTCCCGGGCGGTCCGGGGAGGTCCGGTGCGGTCCCGGGCGGTCCCGGGCGGTCCTGGGCGGTCCCAGGCGGTCCCGGGCGGTCCCGGGCGGTCCTGGGCGGTCCCGGGCGGTCCGGGCGGTCCCGGGCGGTCCGGGCGGTCCCGGGCGGTCCCGGGCGGTCTGGGGCGGTCCCGGGCGGTCCCGGGCGGTCCGGGGCGGTCCCGGCCGTCCCGGGCGGTCCCGGGCGGTCCCGGGCGGTCCCGGGCGGACCGGGCGGTCCGGGGTGGTCCCGGGCGGTCCAGGGCGGTCCCGGGCGGTCCGGGCGGTCCCGGGCGGTCCCGGGCGGTCCCGGGCGGTCCCGGGCGGTCCGGTGCGGTCAAGGGCGGTCCCGGGCGGTCCGGGGCGGTCCCGGGCGGTCCGGGCGGTCCCCGGCAGTCTGGGGCGGTCCCGGGCGGTCCGGGGCGGTCCCGGGCGGTCCGGGGCGGTCCCGGGCGGTCCGGGTGGTCCCGGGCGGTCCGGGGCGGTCCCGGGCGGTCCGGGGTGGTCCCGGGCGGTCCCGTATCGTCCGGGCGGTCCCAGAGGGTCCGGACGGTCCCGGGCGGTCCCGAGCGGTCTCGGGCGGTCCCTGGCGGTCCCGGGCGGTCCTGGGCGGTCCCGGGCGGTCCCGGGCGATCCCGGGCGGTCCCGGGCGGTCCCGGGCGGTCCCGGGCGGTCCCGGGCGGTCTCGGGCGGTCCCGGGCGGTCCCGGGCGGTCCCGTGCGGTCCCGGGCGGTCCAGGGCGGTCCCGGGCGGTCCGGGGCGGTCCGGGGCGGTACCGGCGGGTCTCGGGATGTCCGGGGCGCTCCTGGGCGGTCAAGGGCGGTCCCGGGCGGTCCGGGGCAGTCCTGGGCGGTCCGCGGCGGTCCCAGGCAGTCTGGGGCAGTCCCGGGCGGTCCGGGGCAGTCCCGGGCGGTCCGGGGCGGTCCCGGGCGGTCCGGGGTGGTCCCGGGCGGTTCGGGGCGGTTCTGGGCGGTCCGGGGCGGTCCGGGCGGTCCCGTGTCGTCCCGGGCGGTCCCAGACGGTCCGGACGGTCCTGGGCGGTCCCGGGCGGTCTCGGGCGGTCCCGGGCGGTCCCGGGCGGTCCTGGGCGGTTCCGGGCGGTCCCGAGCGGTCCCGGGTGGTCCCGGGCGGTCCCGGGCGGTCCCTGGCGGTCCAGGGCGGTCCGGGCGGTCCCGGGCGGTCCCGGGCGGTCCCGGGCGGTCCTGGGCGGTCCCGGGCGGTCCGGGTCGGTCCCGGGCGGTCCGGGGCGGTCCCGGGCGGTCCCGGTCGGTTCCGGGCGGTCCCGGGCGGTCCCGGGCGGTCTGGAGCGGTCCCGGGCGGTCCCAGGCGGTCCGGGGTGGTCCGGGGCGGTACCGGGCGGTCTCGGGAGGTCCGGGGCGGTCCTGGGCGGTCAAGGGCGGTCCCGGGCGGTCCGGGGCGGACCCAGGCAGTCTGGGGCGGTCCCGGGCGGTCCCGGGCGGGCCGGGGCGGTCCCGGGCCGTCCCGGGCGGTCCCGGGCGGTCCCGGGCGGTCCCGGGCGGTCCCGGGCGGTCCGGGGTGGTCCCGGGCGGTCCGGGGCGGTCCCGGGCGGTCCGGGGCGGTCCCGGGCGGTCACGGGCGGTCCCGGACGGTCCCGGGCCGTCCCGGGCGGTCCCGGGCGGTCCTGGGCGGTCCCGGGCGGTCCCGGGCGGTCCAGGGCGGTACCGGGCGGTCCCGGGCGGTCCGGGGCAGTCCTGGGCGGTCAAGGTCGGTCCCGGGCGGTTTGGGGCGGTCCCGGGCGGTCTGGGGCGGTCCCAGGCAGTCTGGGGCGGTCCCGGGCGGTCCGGGGCGGTTCGGGGCGGTCCGGGGCGGTCCCGGGCGGTCCGGGGTGGTCCCGGGCGGTCCAGGGCGGTCCCGGGCGGTCCGGGGCGGTCCCGGGCGGTCCCGTGTCGTCCCGGGTGGTCCCTGACGGTCCGGACGGTCCCGGGCGGTCCTGGGCCGGTCTTGGGCGGTCCCGGGCGGTCCCGGGCGGTCCCGTGCATTCCAGGGCGGTCCCGGGCGGTCCAGGGCGGTCCCGGGCGGTCCCGGGTGGTCCCGGGCGGTCCCGGGCGGTCCGGGGCGGTCCCGAGCGGTCCCCGGTGGTCCGGGGCGGTCCCGGGCGGTCCGGGGCGGTCCCGGGCGGTCCCGGGCGGTCCCGGGCGGTCCGGGGCGGTCCCGGGCCGTCCCGGGCGGTCCCGGGCGGTCCCGGCCGGTCCCGGGCGGTCCCGTGCATTCCAGGGCAGTCCCGTGCGGTCCAGGGCGGTCCCAGGCGGTCCCGGGCGGTCCCGGGCGGTCCCAGGCGGTCCGAGGCGGTCCCGGGCGGTCCCGGGTGGTCCGGGTCGGTCCCGGGCGGTCCGGGGCGGTCCCGGGCGGTCCCCGGGCGGTCCCGGGCGGTCCCGGGCGGTCCGGGGAGGTCCGGGGTGGTCCCGGGCGGTCCCGGGCGGTCCCGGGTGGTCCCGGGCGGTCCGGGGCGGTCCCGGGCGGTCCCGGGCGGTCCCGGGCGGTCCCGGGCGGTCCCGGGCGGTCCCGGGCGGTCCGGGGCGGTCCCGGGCGGTCCGGGGCGGTCCCGGGCGGTCCCGGGGCGGTCCGGGGCGGTCCGGGGCGGTCCTGGGCGGTCCCGGGCGGACCCGGGCGGTCCCGGGCGGTCCGGGGCGGTCCCGGGCGGTCCCGGGCGGTCCGGGGCGGTCCGGGGCGGTCCCGGGCGGTCCGGGGCGGTCCCGGGCGGTCCGGGGCGGTCCTGGGCGGTCCCGGGCGGTCCCGGGCGGTCCCGGGCGGTCCGGGGCGGTCCCGGGCGGTCCCGGGCGGTCCGGGGCGGTCCGGGGCGGTCCCGGGCGGTCCTGGGCGGTCCTGGGCGGACCCGGGTGGTCCGGGGCAGTCCCGGGCGGTCCCGGGCGGTCCCGGGTGGTCCCGGGCGGTCCTGGGCAGTCCCGGGCGGTCCCGGGCGATCCCGGGCGGTCCCGGGCGGTCTTGCGCGGTCCAGGGCGGTCCGGGGCGGTCCGGGCGGTCCCGGGCGGTCCCGGGCGGTCCGGAGCGGTCCTGGCGGTCCCGGGCGGTCCCGGGCAGTCTGGGGCGGTCCTGGGCGGTCCTGGGCGGTCCGGGGCGGTCCCGGGCGGTCCCGGGCGGTCCCAGGCAGTCCGGGGCGGTCCCGGGCGGTCCGGGGCGGTCCCGGGCGGTCTGGGCCGGTCCCAGGCGGTCCGGGGCGTTCCAGGGCGGTCCCGGGCGGTCCAGGGCGGTCCGGGGCGGTCCGGGGCAGTACGGGCGGTCCCGGGCGGTCCCGGGCGGTCCCGGGTGGTCCCGGGCGGTCCGGGGCGGTCCCGGGCGGTCCGGGCGGTCCCGGGCGGTCCCGGGCGGTCCCGGGCGGTCCCGGGCGGTCCGGGGCGGTCCCGGGCGGTCCGGGGCGGTCCCGGGCGGTCCCGGGGCGGTCCGGGGCGGTCCGGGGCGGTCCTGGGCGGTCCCGGGCGGACCCGGGCGGCCCGGGCGGTCCGGGGCGGTCCCGGGCGGTCCCGGGCGGTCCGGGGCGGTCCGGGGCGGTCCCGGGCGGTCCGGGGCGGTCCCGGGCGGTCCGGGGCGGTCCTGGGCGGTCCCGGGCGGTCCCGGGCGGTCCCGGGCGGTCCGGGGCGGTCCCGGGCGGTCCCGGGCGGTCCGGGGCGGTCCGGGGCGGTCCCGGGCGGTCCTGGGCGGTCCTGGGCGGACCCGGGTGGTCCGGGGCAGTCCCGGGCGGTCCCGGGCGGTCCCGGGTGGTCCCGGGCGGTCCTGGGCAGTCCCGGGCGGTCCCGGGCGATCCCGGGCGGTCCCGGGCGGTCTTGCGCGGTCCAGGGCGGTCCGGGGCGGTCCGGGGCGGTCCCGGGCGGTCCCGGGCGGTCCGGAGCGGTCCTGGGCGGTCCCGGGCGGTCCCGGGCAGTCTGGGGCGGTCCTGGGCGGTCCTGGGCGGTCCGGGGCGGTCCCGGGCGGTCCCGGGCGGTCCCAGGCAGTCCGGGGCGGTCCCGGGCGGTCCGGGGCGGTCCCGGGCGGACTGGGCCGGTCCCGGGCGGTCCGGGGCGTTCCAGGGCGGTCCCGGGCGGTCCAGGGCGGTCCGGGGCGGTCCGGGGCAGTACGGGCGGTCCCGGGCGGTCCCGGGCGGTCCCGGGCGGTCCTGGGCGGTCCCGGGCGGTCCGGGGTGGTCCGGGGCGGTACCGGGCGGTCCCGGGCGGTCCGGGGCGGTCCTGGGCGGTCCCGGGCGGTCCCGGGCGGTCCGGGGCGGTCCCGGGCGGTCCGGGGCGGTCCCGGGCGGTCCGGGGAGGTCCGGGGCGGTCCCGGGCGGTCCCGGGCGGTCCCGCGCGGTCCCGGGCGGTCCCGGGTGGTCCCGGGCGGTCCCGGGCGGTCCCGGGCGGTCCGGGGCGGTCCCGGGCGGTCCCGGGCGGTCCCGGGCGGTCCCGGGCCGTCCTGGGCGGTCCCGGGCGGTCCGGGGCGGTACCGGGCGGTCCGGGGCGGTCCCAGGTGGTCCCGGGCGGTCCCGGGCGGTCCGGGGCGGTCCCGGGCGGTCCCGGGCGGTCCCGGGCGGTCTGGGGCGGTCCTGGGCGGTCCCGGGCGGTCCGGGGCGGTCCCGGGCCGTCCCGGGCGGTCCCGGGCGGTCCCGGGCGGTCCCGGGCGGTCCGGGGTGGTCCCGGGCGGTCTGGGGTGGTCCCGGTCGGTCCGGGGCGGTCCCGGATGGTCCCGTGTCGTCCCGGGCGGTCCCAAACGGTCCGGAAGGTCCCGGGCGGTCCCGGGCGGTCCGGTGCATTCCAGGGCAGTCCCGTGCGGTCCAGGGCGGTCCCAGGCGGTCCCGGGCGGTCTCGGGCGGTCCCAGGCGGTCCGAGGCGGTCCCGGGCGGTCCCGGGTGGTCCGGGGCGGTCCCGGGCGGTCCGGGGCGGTCCCGGGCAGTCCCGGGCGGTCCCGGGCGGTCCCGGGCGGTCCGGGGAGGTCCGGGGCGGTCCCGGGCGGTCCCGGGCGGTCCCGGGTGGTCCCGGGCGGTCCGGGGCGGTCCCGGGCGGTCCCGGGCGGTCCCGGGCGGTCCTGGGCGGTCCCGGGCGGTCCGGGGCGGTCCAGGGCGGTCCGGGGCGGTCCCGGGCGGTCCGGGGCGGTCCGGGGCGGTCCTGGGCGGTCCCGGGCGGTCCCGGGCGGTCCCGGGCGGTCCGGGGCGGTCCCGGGCGGTCCCGGGCGGTCCGGGGCGGTCCGGGGCGGTCCCGGGCGGTCCGGGGCGGTCCCGGGCGGTCCGGGGCAGTCCTGGGCGGTCCCGGGCGGTCCCGGGCGGTCCCGGGCGGTCCGGGGCGGTCCCGGGCGGTCCCGGGCGGTCCGGGGCGGTCCGGGGCGGTCCCGGGCGGTCCTGGGCGGTCCTGGGCGGTCCCGGGCGGTCCGGGGCGGTCCCGGGCAGTCCCGGGCGGTCCCGGGCAGTCCCGGGCGGTCCCGGGCGGTCCCGGGCGATCCCGGGCGGTCCCGGGCGGTCTTGCGCGGTCCCAGGGCGGTCCGGGGCGGTCCGGGGCGGTCCCGGGCGGTCCCGGGCGGTCCGGAGCGGTCCTGGGCGGTCCCGGGCGGTCCCGGGCAGTCTGGGGCGGTCCTGGGCGGTCCTGGGCGGTCCGGGGCGGTCCCGGGCGGTCCCGGGCGGTCCCAGGCAGTCCGGGGCGGTCCCGGGCGGTCCGGGGCGGTCCCGGGCTGTCTGGGCCGGTCCCGGGCGGTCCGGGGCGTTCCAGGGCGGTCCCGGGCGGTCCAGGGCGGTCCGGGGCGGTCCGGGGCAGTACCGGGCGGTCCCGGGCGGTCCCGGGCGGTCCCGGGCGGTCCTGGGCGGTCCCGGGCGGTCCGGGGTGGTCCGGGGCGGTACCGGGCGGTCCCGGGCGGTCCAGGGCGGTCCTGGGCGGTCCCGGGCGGTCCCGGGCGGTCCGGGGCGGTCCCGGGCGGTCCAGGGCGGTCCCGGGCGGTCCGGGGCGGTACCGGGCGGTCCCGGGCGGTCCGGGTCGGTCCTGGGCGGTCCCGGGCGGTCTGGGGCGGTCCCGGGCGGTCCCGGGTGGTCCGGGGCGGTCCCGGGCGGTCCGGGGCGGTCCCGGGCGGTCCGGGGCGGTCACGGGCGGTCCGGGCCGGTCCCGGGCGGTCCCGGGCGGTCCCGGGCGGTCCCGGGCGGTCCCGGGCGGTCCGGGGCGGTCCGGGGCGGTCCGGGGCGGTCCCGGGCGGTCCTGGGCGGTCCGGGGCGGTCCTGGGCGGTCCCGGGCAGTCCCGGGCGATCCCGGGCGGTCCCGGGCGGTCCCGGGCGGTCCCGGGCGATCCGGGGCGGTCCGGGGCGGTCCGGGGCGGTCCCGGGCGGTCCTGGGCGGTCCGGGGCGGTCCTGGGCGGTCCCGGGCGGTCCCGGGCGATCCCGGGCGGTCCCGGGCGGTCCCGGGCGGTCCCGGGCGGTCCCGGGCGGTCCCGGGAGGTCCGGGGCGGTCCCGGGCGGTCCGGGGCGGTCCCGGGCTGTCCGGGGCGGTCCCGGGCGGTCCCGGGCGGTCCTGGGCGATCCCGGGCGGTCCCGGGCGGTCTCGGCGGTCGCGGGCAGTCCCGGGCGGTCCCGGGGGGTCCGGGGCGGTCCCGGGCGGTCCCGGGCGGTCCCAGGCGGTCCCGGGCGGTCCCGGGCGGTCCTGGGCAGTCCCGGGCGGTCCGGGGATGTCCGGGGCGGTACCGGGCGATCCCGTTCGGTCCGGGGCGGTCCTGGGCAGTCCCGGGCGGTCCCGGGCGGTCCGGGGCGGTCCCGGGCGGTCCGGGGCGGTCCCGGGCAGTTTGGGGCGGTCCCGGGCGGTCCGGGGTGGTCCCGGGCGGTCCGGGGCGGTCCCAGGCGGTCCGGGGTGGTCCCGGGCGGACCGGGGCGGTCCCGGGCGGTCTGGGGCGGTCCCGGGCGGTCCCGTGTGGTCCCGGGCGGTCCCAGACGGTCCGGACGGTCCCGGGCGGTCCCGGGCGGTCTCAGGCGGTCGCGGGCGGTCCCGGGCCGTCCCGGGCATTCCAGGGTGGTCGCGGGCGGTCCAGGGCGGTCCCGGGCGGTCCCGGGCGGTCCCGCGCGGTCCCGGGCGGTCCCGGGTGGTCCCGGGCGGTCCTGGGCGGTCCTGGGCGGTCCAGGGCGGTCCCGGGCGGTCCTGGGCGGTCCCGGGCGGTCCCGGGCGGTCCCGGGCGGTCCCGGGGGGTCCAGGGCGGTCCCGGGCGGTCCCGGGCGGTCCCGGGCGGTCCCGGGCAGTCCCGGGCAGTCCCGGGCGATCCCGGGCGGTCCCGGGCGTTCCCAGGCGGTCCCGGGCCGTCCCGGGCGGTCCCGGGCGGTTCTGGGCGGTCCCGGGCGGTCCCGGGCGGTCCCGGGCGGTCCCGGGCGGTCCCGGGCGGTCCCGGGCGGTCCCGGGCGGTCTGCGGCGGTCCGGGGCAGTCCGGGGCGGTCCTGGGCGGTCCCGGGCGGTCCGGGGCGGTCCCGGGCGGTCCCGGGCGGTCCGGGGCGGTCCCGGGCGGTCCGGGGCGGTCACGGGCGGTCCGGGCCGGTCCCGGGCGGTCCCGGGCGGTCCCGGGCGGTCCCGGGCGGTCCGGGGCGGTCCGGGGCGGTCCAGGGCGGTCCCGGGTGGTCCTGGGCGGTCCGGGGCGGTCCTGGGCGGTCCCGGGCGGTCTCGGGCGATCCCGGGTGGTCCCAGGCGGTCCCGGGCGGTCCCGGGTGGTCCGGGGCGGTCCGGGGCGGTCCCGGGAGGTCCGGGGCGGTCCCGGGCGGTCCGGGGCGGTCCCGGGCGGTCCGGGGCGGTCCCGGGCGGTCCCGGGCGGTCCGGGGCGGTCACGGGCGGTCCGGGCCGGTCCCGGGCGGTCCCGGGCGGTCCCGGGCGGTCCCGGGCGGTCCGGGGCGGTCCGGGGCGGTCCTGGGCGGTCCCGGGCGGTCTCGGGCGATCCTGGGTGGTCCCGGGCGGTCCCGGGCGGTCCTGGGCGGTCCCGGGCGCTCCCGGGCGGTCCCGGGAGGTCTGGGGCGGTCCCGGGCGGTCCGGGGCGGTCCCGGGCGGTCCGGGGCGGTCCCGGGCGGTCCCGGGCGGTCCCAGGCGATCCCGGGCGGTCCCGGGCGGTCCCGGGCGGTCCCGAGCAGTCCCGGGCGATCCCGGGCGGTCCCGGGCATTCCCAGGCGGTCCCGGGCCGTCCCGGACGGTCCCGGGCGGTTCTGGGCGGTCCCGGGCGGTCCCGGGCGGTCCCGGGCGGTCCCGGGCGGTCCCGGGCGGTCCCGGGCGGTCCGGGGCGGTCCGGGGCAGTCCGGGGCGGTCCTGGGCGGTCCCGGGCGGTCTGGGGCGGTCCCGGGCGGTCCCGGGCGGTCCGGGGCGGTCCCGGGCGGTCCGGGGCGGTCACGGGCGGTCCGGGCCGGTCCCGGGCAGTCCCGGGCGGTCCCGGGCGGTCCCGGGCGGTCCCGGGCGGTCCGGGGCGGTCCGGGGCGGTCCAGGGCGGTCCCGGGCGGTCCTGGGCGGTCCGGGGCGGTCCTGGGCGGTCCCGGGCGGTCCTGGGCGGTCCGGGGCGGTCCTGGGCGGTCCCGGGCTGTCTCGGGCGATCCGGGGTGGTCCCGGGCGGTCCCGGGCGGTCCCGGGCGGTCCCGGGCGGTCCGGGGCGGTCCCGGGAGGTCCGGGGCGGTCCCGGGCGGTCGGGGCGGTCCCGGGCGGTCCGGGGCAGTCCCGGGCGGTCCCGGGCGGTCCCGGGCGGTCCTGGGCGATCCCGGGCGGTCCCGGGCGGTCCCGGGCAGTCGCGGGCAGTCCCGGGCGGTCCCGGGCGGTCCCAGGCGGTCGCGGGCGGTCCCGGGCGGTCCCGGACGGTCCCGGGCGGTCCCTGGCGGTCCCGGGCGGTCCTGGGCGGTCCCGGGCGGTCCGGGGCGGTCCGGGGCGGTACCGGGCGGTCCCGTGCGGTCCGGTGCGGTCCTGGGCGGTCCAGGGCGGTCCCGGGCGGTCTGGGGCGGTCCCGGGCGGTCCGGGGCGGTCCCGGGCAGTCTGGGGCGGTCCCGGGCGGTCCGGGGCGGTCCCAGGCGGTCCGGGGTGGTCCCGGGCGGTCCGGGGCGGTCCCGGGCGGTCCGGGGCGGTCCCGGGCGGTCCCGTGTGGTCCCGGGCGGTCCCAGACGGTCCGGACGGACCCGGGCGTTCCCGGGCAGTCTCAGGCGGTCACGGGCGGTCCCGGGCCGTCCCGGGCGTTCCAGGGCGGTCGCGGGCGGTCCAGGGCGGTCCCGGGCGGTTCCGGGCGGTCCCGGGCGGTCCCGGGCGGTCCCGGGTGGTCCCGGGCGGTCCTGGGCGGTCCTGGGCGGTCCGGGGCGGTCCCGGGCGGTCCGGGGCGGTCCGGGGCGGTCCCGGGCAGTCCTGGGCGGTCCGGGGCGGTCCTGGGCGGTCCCGGGCAGTCCCGGGCGATCCCAGGCGGTCCGGGGCGGTCCGGGGCGGTCCGGGGCGGTCCCAGAGGGTCCGGACGGTCCCGGGCGGTCCCGGGCGGTTTCAGGCGGTCCCGGGCGGTACCGGGCGTCCCGGGCGTTCCAGGGTGGTCGCGGGCGGTCCAGGGCGGTCCCGGGCGGTCCGGGCGGTCCCGGGCGGTCCCGTGCGGTCCCGGGCGGTCCTGGGCGGTCCTGGGCGGTCCGGGGCGGTCCCGGGCGGTCCTGGGCGGTCCTGGGCGGTTCCGGGCGGTCCCGGGCGGTCCGGGGTGGTTCCCGGGCCGTCCCGGGCGGTCCCGGGTGGTCCCGGGCGGTCCCGGGCGGTCCCGGGCGGTCCCGGGCGGTCCCGGGCGGTCCCGGGCGGTCCCGGGCGGTCGGGGCGGTCTGGGGCAGTCCGGGGCGGTCCCGGGCGGTCCCGGGCGGTCCGGGGCGGTCCCGGGCGGTCCCGGGCGGTCCCGGGCGGTCCGGGGCGGTCCCGGGCGGTCCCGGGCGGTCCCGGGCGATCCCGGGCGATCCCGGGAGGTCCCGGGCGGTCGCGGGCGTTCCCAGGCGGTCCCGGGCCGTCCCGGGCGGTCCCGGGCGGTTCTGGGCGGTCCCGGGCGGTCCCGGGCGGTCCCGGGCGGTCCCGGGCGGTCCCGGGCGGTCCGGGCGGTCCGGGGCGGTCCGGGGCAGTCCGGGGCGGTCCTGGGCGGTCCCGGGCGGTCCGGGGTGGTCCCGGGCGGTCCCGGGCGGTCCGGGGCGGTCCCGGGCGGTCCGGGGCGGTCACGGGCGGTCCGGGCCGGTCCCGGGCAGTCCCGGGCGGTCCCGGGCGGTCCCGGGCGGTCCGGGGCGGTCCCGGGCGGTCCCGGGCGGTCCGGGGCGGTCACGGGCGGTCCGGGCCGGTCCCGGGCGGTCCCCGGGCGGTCCCGGGCGGTCCCGGGCGGTCCGGGGCGGTCCGGGGCGGTCCGGGGCGGTCCCGGGCGGTCCTGGGCGGTCCGGGGCGGTCCTGGGCGGTCCCGGGCGGTCTCGGGCGATCCTGGGTGGTCCCGGGCGGTCCCGGGCGGTCCTGGGCGGTCCCGGGCGCTCCCGGGCGGTCCCGGGAGGTCTGGGGCGGTCCCGGGCGGTCCGGGGCGGTCCCGGGCGGTCCGGGGCGGTCCCGGGCGGTCCCGGGCGGTCCCAGGCGATCCCGGGCGGTCCCGGGCGGTCCCGGGCGGTCCCGGGCAGTCCCGGGCGATCCCGGGCGGTCCCGGGCGTTCCCAGGCGGTCCCGGGCCGTCCCGGGCGGTCCCGGGCGGTTCTGGGCGGTCCCGGGCGGTCCCGGGCGGTCCCGGGCGGTCCCGGGCGGTCCCGGGCGGTCCCGGGCGGTCCGGGGCGGTCCGGGGCAGTCCGGGGCGGTCCTGGGCGGTCCCGGGCGGTCCGGGGCGGTCCCGGGCGGTCCCGGGCGGTCCGGGGCGGTCCGGGCGGTCCGGGGCGGTCACGGGCGGTCCGGGCCGGTCCCGGGCAGTCCCGGGCGGTCCCGGGCGGTCCCGGGCGGTCCCGGGCGGTCCGGGGCGGTCCGGGGCGGTCCAGGGCGGTCCCGGGCGGTCCTGGGCGGTCCGGGGCGGTCCTGGGCGGTCCCGGGCGGTCTCGGGCGATCCCGGGTGGTCCCGGGCGGTCCCGGGCGGTCCCGGGCGGTCCAGGGCGGTCTGGGGCGGTCCCGGGAGGTCCGGGGCGGTCCCGGGCGGTCCGGGGCGGTTCCGGGCGGTCCGGGGCGGTCCCGGGCGGTCCCGGGCGGTCCGGGGCGGTCACGGGCGGTCCGGGCCGGTCCCGCGGGGTCCCGGGCGGTCCCGGGCGGTCCGGGCAGTCCGGGGCGGTCCGGGGCGGTCCGGGGCGGTCCCGGGCGGTCCTGGGCGGTCCGGGGCGGTCCTGGGCGGTCCCGGGCTGTCTCGGGCGATCCCGGGTGGTCCCGGGCGGTCCCGGGCGGTCCCGGGCGGTCCCGGGCGGTCCGGGGCGGTCCCGGGAGGTCCGGGGCGGTCCCGGGCGGTCCGGGGCGGTCCCGGGCGGTCCGGGGCGGTCCCGGGCGGTCCCGGGCGGTCCCGGGCGGTCCTGGGCGATCCCGGGCGGTCCCGGGCGGTCCCGGGCAGTCGCGGGCAGTCCCGGGCGGTCCCGGGCGGTCCCAGGCGGTCGCGGGCGGTCCCGGGCGGTCCCGGACGGTCCCGGGCGGTCCCTGGCGGTCCCGGGCGGTCCTGGGCGGTCCCGGGCGGTCCGGGGCGGTCCGGGGCGGTACCGGGCGGTCCCGTGCGGTCCGGTGCGGTCCTGGGCGGTCCAGGGCGGTCCCGGGCGGTCCGGGGCGGTCCCGGGCGGTCCGGGGCGGTCCCGGGCAGTCTGGGGCGGTCCCGGGCGGTCCGGGGCGGTCCCAGGCGGTCCGGGGTGGTCCCGGGCGGTCCGGGGCGGTCCCGGGCGGTCCGGGGCGGTCCCGGGCGGTCCCGTGTGGTCCCGGGCGGTCCCAGACGGTCCGGACGGTCCCGGGCGTTCCCGGGCAGTCTCAGGCGGTCCCGGGCGGTCCCGGGCCGTCCCGGGCGTTCCAGGGCGGTCGCGGGCGGTCCAGGGCGGTCCCGGGCGGTTCCGGGCGGTCCCGGGCGGTCCCGGGCGGTCCCGGGTGGTCCCGGGCGGTCCTGGGCGGTCCTGGGCGGTCCGGGGCGGTCCGGGCGGTCCGGGGCGGTCCGGGGCGGTCCCGGGCAGTCCTGGGCGGTCCGGGGCGGTCCTGGGCGGTCCCGGGCAGTCCCGGGCGATCCCGGGCGGTCCGGGGCGGTCCGGGGCGGTCCGGGGCGGTCCCAGAGGGTCCGGACGGTCCCGGGCGGTCCCGGGCGGTTTCAGGCGGTCCCGGGCGGTACCGGGCCGTCCCGGGCGTTCCAGGGTGGTCGCGGGCGGTCCAGGGTGGTCCCGGGCGGTCCCGGGCGGTCCCGGGCGGTCCCGTGCGGTCCCGGGCGGTCCTGGGCGGTCCTGGGCGGTCCGGGGCGGTCCCGGGCGGTCCTGGGCGGTCCTGGGCGGTTCCGGGCGGTCCCGGGCGGTCCGGGGTGGTCCCGGGCCGTCCCGGGCGGTCCCGGGTGGTCCCGGGCGGTCCCGGGCGGTCCCGGGCGGTCCCGGGCGGTCCCGGGCGGTCCCGGGCGGTCCCGGGCGGTCGGGGCGGTCTGGGGCAGTCCGGGGCGGTCCCGGGCGGTCCCGGGCGGTCCGGGGCGGTCTCGGGCGGTCCCGGGCGGTCCCGGGCGGTCCGGGGCGGTCCCGGGCGGTCCCGGGCGGTCCCGGGCGATCCCGGGCGATCCCGGGAGGTCCCGGGCGGTCGCGGGCGTTCCCAGGCGGTCCCGGGCCGTCCCGGGCGGTCCCGGGCGGTTCTGGGCGGTCCCGGGCGGTCCCGGGCGGTCCCGGGCGGTCCCGGGCGGTCCCGGGCGGTCCCGGGCGGTCCGGGGCGGTCCGGGGCAGTCCGGGGCGGTCCTGGGCGGTCCCGGGCGGTCCGGGGTGGTCCCGGGCGGTCCCGGGCGGTCCGGGGCGGTCCCGGGCGGTCCGGGGCGGTCACGGGCGGTCCGGGCCGGTCCCGGGCAGTCCCGGGCGGTCCCGGGCGGTCCCGGGCGGTCCGGGGCGTCCGGGCGGTCCGGGGCGGTCCCGGGCGGTCTGGGCGGTCCGGGGCGGTCCTGGGCGGTCCCGGGCGGTCTCGGGCGATCCCGGGTGGTCCCGGGCGGTCCCGGGCGGTCCCGGGCGGTCCGGGGCGGTCTGGGGCGGTCCCGGGAGGTCCGGGGCGGTCCCGGGCGGTCCGGGGCGGTTCCGGGCGGTCCGGGGCGGTCCCGGGCGGTCCCGGGCGGTCCGGGGCGGTCACGGGCGGTCCGGGCCGGTCCCGGGCGGTCCCGGGCGGTCCCGGGCGGTCCCGGGCAGTCCGGGGCGGTCGGGGCGGTCCGGGGCGGTCCCGGGCGGTCCTGGGCGGTCCGGGGCGGTCCTGGGCGGTCCCGGGCTGTCTCGGGCGATCCCGGGTGGTCCCGGGCGGTCCCGGGCGGTCCCGGGCGGTCCCGGGCGGTCCGGGGCGGTCCCGGGAGGTCCGGGGCGGTCCCGGGCGGTCCGGGGCGGTCCCGGGCGGTCCGGGGCGGTCCCGGGCGGTCCCGGGCGGTCCCGGGCGGTCCCGGGCGATCCCGGGCGGTCCCGGGCGGTCCCGGGCAGTCGCGGGCAGTCCCGGGCGGTCCCGGGCGGTCCCAGGCGGTCGCGGGCGGTCCCGGGCGGTCCCGGACGGTCCCGGGCGGTCCCTGGCGGTCCCGGGCGGTCCTGGGCGGTCCCGGGCGGTCCGGGGCGGTCCGGGGCGGTACCGGGCGGTCCCGTGCGGTCCGGTGCGGTCCTGGGCGGTCCAGGGCGGTCCCGGGCGGTCCGGGGCGGTCCCGGGCGGTCCGGGGCGGTCCCGGGCAGTCTGGGGCGGTCCCGGGCGGTCCGGGGCGGTCCCAGGCGGTCCGGGGTGGTCCCGGGCGGTCCGGGGCGGTCCCGGGCGGTCCGGGGCGGTCCCGGGTGGTCCCGTGTGGTCCCGGGCGGTCCCAGACGGTCCGGACGGTCCCGGGCGTTCCCGGGCAGTCTCAGGCGGTCCCGGGCGGTCCCGGGCCGTCCCGGGCGTTCCAGGGCGGTCGCGGGCGGTCCAGGGCGGTCCCGGGCGGTTCCGGGCGGTCCCGGGCGGTCCCGGGCGGTCCCGGGTGGTCTCGGGCGGTCCTGGGCGGTCCTGGGCGGTCCGGGGCGGTCCCGGGCGGTCCGGGGCGGTCCGGGCGGTCCCGGGCAGTCCTGGGCGGTCCGGGGCGTTCCGGGCGGTCCCGGGCGATCCCGGGCGGTGCCAGGCGGTCCCGGGCGGTCCCGGGTGGTCCCGGGCGGTCCCGGGCGGTCCCGGGCGGTCTGGGGCGATCCGGGCGGTCCCGGGCGGTCCGGGGTGGTCCCGGGCCGTCCCGGGCGGTCCCGGGCAATTCCGGGCGGTCCCGGGCGGTCCCGGGCGGTCCCGGGCGGTCCCGGGCGGTCCCGGGCGGTCGGGGCGGTCTGGGGCAGTCCGGGGCGGTCGCGGGCGGTCCAGGGCGGTCCCGGGCGGTCCCGGGCGGTCCCGGGCGGTCCCGTGCGGTCCCGGGCGGTCCTGGGCGGTCCTGGGTGGTCCGGGGCGGTCCCGGGCGGTCCTGGGCGGTCCTGGGCGGTTCCGGGCGGTCCCGGGCGATCCCGGGCGGTCCCAGGCGGTCCCGGGCGGTCCCGGGTGGTCCCGGGCGGTCCCGGGCGGTCCCGGGCGGTCTGGGGCGATCCCGGGCGGTCCCGGGCGGTCCGGGGTGGTCCGGGCCGTCCTGGGCGGTCCCGGGCGGTTCCGGGCGGTCCCGGGCGGTCCCGGGCGGTCCGGGCGGTCCGGGCGGTCCCGGGCGGTCCCGGGCGGTCCCGGGCGGTCGGGGCGGTCTGGGGCAGTCCGGGGCGGTCCCGGGCGGTCCCGGGCGGTCCGGGGCGGTCCCGGGCGGTCCCGGGCGGTCCCGGGCGGTCCGGGGCGGTCCCGGGCGGTCCCGGGCGGTCCCGGGCGATCCCGGGCGATCCCGGGAGGTCCCGGGCGGTCGCGGGCGTTCCCAGGCGGTCCCGGGCCGTCCCGGGCGGTCCCGGGCGGTTCTGGGCGGTCCCGGGCGGTCCCGGGCGGTCCCGGGCGGTCCCGGGCGGTCCCGGGCGGTCCCGGGCGGTCCGGGGCGGTCCGGGGCAGTCCGGGGCGGTCCTGGGCGGTCCCGGGCGGTCCGGGGTGGTCCCGGGCGGTCCCGGGCGGTCCGGGGCGGTCCCGGGCGGTCCGGGGCGGTCACGGGCGGTCCGGGCCGGTCCCGGGCAGTCCCGGGCGGTCCCGGGCGGTCCCGGGCGGTCCCGGGCGGTCCGGGGCGGTCCGGGGCGGTCCAGGGCGGTCCCGGGCGGTCCTGGGCGGTCCGGGGCGGTCCTGGGCGGTCCCGGGCGGTCTCGGGCGATCCCGGGTGGTCCCGGGCGGTCCCGGGCGGTCCCGGGCGGTCCGGGGCGGTCTGGGGCGGTCCCGGGAGGTCCGGGGCGGTCCCGGGCGGTCCGGGGCGGTTCCGGGCGGTCCGGGGCGGTCCCGGCGGTCCCGGGCGGTCCGGGGCGGTCACGGGCGGTCCGGGCCCGGTCCCGGGCGGTCCCGGGCGGTCCCGGGCGGTCCCGGGCAGTCCGGGGCGGTCCGGGGCGGTCCGGGGCGGTCCCGGGCGGTCCTGGGCGGTCCGGGGCGGTCCTGGGCGGTCCCGGGCTGTCTCGGGCGATCCCGGGTGGTCCCGGGCGGTCCCGGGCGGTCCCGGGCGGTCCCGGGCGGTCCGGGGCGGTCCCGGGAGGTCCGGGGCAGTCCCGGGCGGTCCGGGGCGGTCCCGGGCGGTCCGGGGCGGTCCCGGGCGGTCCCGGGCGGTCCCGGGCGGTCCCGGGCGATCCCGGGCGGTCCCAGGGCGGTCGCGGGCAGTCCCGGGCGGTCCCGGGCGGTCCCAGGCGGTCGCGGGCGGTCCCGGGCGGTCCCGGACGGTCCCGGGCGGTCCCTGGCGGTCCGGGCGGTCCTGGGCGGTCCCGGGCGGTTCTGGGCGGTCCCGGGCGGTCCCGGGCGGTCCCGGGCGGTCCCGGGCGGTCCCGGGCGGTCCCGGGCGGTCCGGGGCGGTCCGGGGCAGTCCGGGGCGGTCCTGGGCGGTCCCGGGCGGTCCGGGGTGGTCCCGGGCGGTCCCGGGCGGTCCGGGGCGGTCCCGGGCGGTCCGGGGCGGTCACGGGCGGTCCGGGCCGGTCCCGGGCAGTCCCGGGCGGTCCCGGGCGGTCCCGGGCGGTCCCGGGCGGTCCGGGGCGGTCCGGGGCGGTCCAGGGCGGTCCCGGGCGGTCCTGGGCGGTCCGGGGCGGTCCTGGGCGGTCCCGGGCGGTCTCGGGCGATCCCGGGTGGTCCCGGGCGGTCCCGGGCGGTCCCGGGCGGTCCGGGGCGGTCTGGGGCGGTCCCGGGAGGTCCGGGGCGGTCCCGGGCGGTCCGGGGCGGTTCCGGGCGGTCCGGGGCGGTCCCGGGCGGTCCCGGGCGGTCCGGGGCGGTCACGGGCGGTCCGGGCCGGTCCCGGGCGGTCCCGGGCGGTCCCGGGCAGTCCCGGGCAGTCCGGGGCGGTCCGGGGCGGTCCGGGGCGGTCCCGGGCGGTCCTGGGCGGTCCGGGGCGGTCCTGGGCGGTCCCGGGCTGTCTCGGGCGATCCCGGGTGGTCCCGGGCGGTCCCGGGCGGTCCCGGGCGGTCCCGGGCGGTCCGGGGCGGTCCAGGGAGGTCCGGGGCAGTCCCGGGCGGTCCGGGGCGGTCCCGGGCGGTCCGGGGCGGTCCCGGGCGGTCCCGGGCGGTCCCGGGCGGTCCCGGGCGATCCGGGCGGTCCCAGGCGGTCGCGGGCAGTCCCGGGCGGTCCCGGGCGGTCCCAGGCGGTCGCGGGCGGTCCCGGGCGGTCCCGGACGGTCCCGGGCGGTCCCTGGCGGTCCGGGCGGTCCTGGGCGGTCCCCGGGCGGTCCGGGGCGGTCCGGGGCGGTACCGGGCGGTCCCGTGCGGTCCGGTGCGGTCCTGGGCGGTCCAGGGCGGTCCCGGCGGTCCGGGGCGGTCCCGAGCGGTCCGGGGCGGTCCCGGGCAGTCTGGGGCGGTCCCGGGCGGTCCGGGCGGTCCCAGGCGGTCCGGGGTGGTCCCGGGCGGTCCGGGGCGGTCCCGGGCGGTCCGGGGCGGTCCCGGGTGGTCCCGTGTGGTCCCGGGCGGTCCCAGACGGTCCGGACGGTCCCGGGCGTTCCCGGGCAGTCTCAGGCGGTCCCGGGCGGTCCCGGGCCGTCCCGGGCGTTCCAGGGCGGTCGCGGGCGGTCCAGGGCGGTCCCGGGCGGTTCCGGGCGGTCCCGGGCGGTCCCGGGCGGTCCCGGGTGGTCCCGGGCGGTCCTGGGCGGTCCTGGGCGGTCCGGGGCGGTCCCGGGCGGTCCGGGGCGGTCCGGGGCGGTCCCGTGCAGTCCTGGGCGGTCCGGGGCGGTCCTGGGCGGTCCCGGGCAGTCCTGGGCAATCCCGGGCGGTCAGGGGCGGTCCGGGGCGGTCCGGGGCGGTCCCAGAGGGTCCGGACGGTCCCGGGCGGTCCCGGGCGGTTTCAGGCGGTCCCGGGCGGTACCGGGCCGTCCCGGGCGTTCCAGGGTGGTCGCGGGCGGTCCAGGGCGGTCCGGGCGGTCCCGGGCGGTCCCGGGCGGTCCCGTGCGGTCCCGGGCGGTCCTGGGCGGTCCTGGGCGGTCCGGGGCGGTCCCGGGCGGTCCTGGGCGGTCCTGGGCGGTTCCGGGCGGTCCCGGGCGATCCCGGGCGGTCCCAGGCGGTCCCGGGCGGTCCCGGGTGGTCCCGGGCGGTCCCGGGCGGTCCCGGGCGGTCTGGGGCGATCCCGGGCGGTCCCGGGCGGTCCGGGGTGGTCCCGGGCCGTCCCGGGCGGTCCCGGGCGGTTCCGGGCGGTCCCGGGCGGTCCCGGCGGTCCCGGGCGGTCCCGGGTGGTCCCGGGCGGTCGGGGCGGTCTGGGGCAGTCCGGGGCGGTCCCGGGCGGTCCCGGGCGGTCCGGGGCGGTCCCGGGCGGTCCCGGGCGGTCCCGGGCGGTCCGGGGCGGTCCCGGGCGGTCCCGGGCGGTCCCGGGCGATCCCGGGCGATCCCGGGAGGTCCCGGGCGGTCGCGGGCAGTCCCGGGCGGTCCCGGGCGGTCCGGGGCGGTCTCGGGCGGTCCCGGGCGGTCCCGGGCGGTCCTGGGCGGTCCCGGCGGTCCGGGGCGGTCCGCGGCGGTACCGGGCGGTCCCGTGCGGTCCTGGGCGGTCCTGGGCGGTCCCGGGCGGTCCCGGGCGGTCCGGGGCGGTCCCGGGCGGTCCGGGGCAGTCCCGCGCAGTCTGGGGCGGTCCCGGGCGGTCCGGGGCGGTCCCGGGCAGTCCGGGGCGGTCCCAGGCGGTCCGGGGTGGTCCCGGGCGGTCCAGGGCGGTCCCGGGCGGTCCGGGGCGGTCCCGGGCGGTCCCGTGTGGTCCCGGGCGGTCCCAGACGGTCCGGATGGTCCCGGGCGGTCCCGGGCGGTCTCAGGCGGTCCTGGGCGGTCCCGGGCCGTCCCGGGCGTTCCAGGGCGGTCGCGGGCGGTCCAGGGCGGTCCCGGGCGGTCCCGGGCGGTCCCGGGCGGTCCCGGGTGGTCCCGGGCGGTCCTGGGCGGTCCTGGGCGGTCCGGGGCGGTCCCGGGCGGTCCGGGGCGGTCCGGGGCGGTCCGGGGCGGTCCCGGGCGGTCCGGGGCGGTCCGGGGCGGTCCGGGGCGGTCCCGGGCGGTCCTGGGCGGTCCGGGGCGGTCCTGGGCGGTCCCGGGCAGTCCCGGGCGATCCCGGGCAGTCCGGGGCGGTCCGGGGAGGTCCGGGGCGGTCCCGGGCGGTCCTGGGCGGTCCGGGGCGGTCCTGGGCGGTCCAGGGCGGTCCCGGGCGATCCCGGGCGGTCCCGGGCGGTCCCGGGCGGTCCCGGGCGGTCCCGGGCGGTCCCGGGAGGTCCGGGGCGGTCCCGGGTGGTCCGGGGCGGTCCCGGGCGGTCCGGGGCGGTCCCGGGCGGTCCCGGGCGGTACCGGGCAATCCCGGGCGGTCCCGGGCGGTCGCGGGCAGTCCCGGGCGGTCCCGGGCGGTCCGGGGCGGTCCCGGGCGGTCCCGGGCGGTCCCAGGCCGTCTCGGGCGGTCCGGGCGGTCCCGGGCGGACCTGGGCGGTCCCGGGCGGTCCGGGGCGGTCCGGGGCGGTACCGGGCGGTCCCGGGCGGTCCCGGGCGGTCCCGGGCGGTCCTGGGCGGTCCCGGCGGTCCGGGGCGGTCCGCGGCGGTACCGGGCGGTCCCGTGCGGTCCTGGGCGGTCCTGGGCGGTCCC
>NW_027422897.1:60000-62744 GCF_048934315.1 Petromyzon marinus | reverse complement strand
AACGCTAGAAATTGGCGGGGATGTGTCTCTTGTGGCTCACGGGGCTGTTCGGGTCGCACAGAAATCCCTGGGAATGGGAAAACGGGTCATTTTCGTGTTGCCACATTGCGTACGAACCGCATGAAACTTCCAGAGGCATTTGCAGCAGGAATGCATGTGCACTCAAAAACTTCTATATGTTTCACGGATAGACCCCGTGAAACGCTAGAAATTGGCGGGGATGTGTCTCTTGTGGCTCACGGGGCTGTTAGGGTGGCACAGAACTCCCTCGGAATGGGAAAAGGGGTCATTTTCGTGTTGCCACATTGCATAGGAACGCCATGAAACTTCCAGAGGCATTTGCAGCAGAAAGGCACGTGCACTCAAAAATTTTAATATTTTTCACGCATAGACCCCGTCAAACGCTAGAAGTTGGCGGGGATGTCTCTCTTGTGGCTCACGGGGCTGTTAGGGTCGCACAGAAATGCCTCGGAATGGGAAAACGGGTCATTTTTGTGTGGCCACATTGCATAGGAACGGCATGAAACTTCCAGAGGCATTTGCAGCAGGAATGCATGTGCACTCAAAAACGTCTATATTTTTCACGGATAGACCCCGTGAAACGCTATAAATTGGCGGGGATGTCTCTCTTGTGGCTCACGGGCGCTGTTAGTTAGGGTCGCACAGAAATCCCTCGGAATGGGAAAAGGGGTCATTTTCGTGTTGCCACATTGCGTACGAACGGCATGAAACTTCCAGAGGCATCTGCAGCAGAAATGCATGTGCACTCAAAAACGTCTATATTTTTCACGGATAGACCCCGTGAAACGCTAGAAATTGGCGGGGATGTGTCTCTTGTGGCTCACGGGGCTGTTAGGGTCGCACAGAAATCCCTCGGAATGGGAAAACGGGTCATTTTCGTGTTGCCACAATTGGCATACGAACGGCATGAAACTTCCAGAGGCATTTGCAGCAGAAATGCATGTGCACTCAAAAACGTGAATATTTTTTCACGGATAGACCCCGTCAAACGCTCGAATTTGGCGGGGATGTTTCTCTTGTGGGTCACGGGGCTGTTCGGCTCGCACAGAACTCCCTTGGTCCACCTGATTCGTGCATACAGGCAGCAACTAAAACTCTGTAAACCTGCTGTGAGGACATCTAAACAGTGGACCAGTGAGGCTGTGGAAGATTTGCGGGCGTGCTTAGACTGTACTGACTGGGATATGTTCACGACTGCTACCAATAGTCTGGATGAACTCACAGAGGCTGTGTACATCAGCTTCTGTGAGGACTGCTGTATCCCAACACGTACCAGGGTGAACTTTAACAACAACAAGCCCTGGTTCTCAGCAAAGCTCAAAAGGTTGAGGTTGGAGAAGGAGGAAGCGTTTAGGAGTGGGGATAGAGACAGATTCAAGGAGTCGAAGAACAGGTTTAGCAAAGCGGTGAGAGAGGCTAAACGACTGTACTCAGAGACACTAAAACACCAGTTCTCTACTAACGACGCTGCTTCTGTCTGCCAAAGGGCTCAGGCACATCACCAACTACAAACCCAGAGCGCCCCACACCACTAACGACTCCCGCCTAGCCAACGACCTGAACGAGTTCTACCGTAGATTTGAAAGACAATTGGACTGTCCTGAACCACCCCTTCCCACCCAAGAGGCCCCATCCCCCACCCATACTACAGAAACGACTCTCTCCTTTCAGGAGGGAGAAGTTAATGGGCTTTTCAAGAGGCAGAATCCACGCAAAGCAGCCGGGCCGGACTCTGTCTCTCCAGCCACCCTCAGGCACTGCGCTGGCCAGCTGTCTCCGGTGTTCACCAACATCTTTAACACCTCCCTGGAGACATGCCATGTACCAGCCTGTCTCAAGTCCTCCACCATCATCGCTGTGCCCAAAAAGCTAAGGCCAACAGGACTAAATGATTACAGACCGGTCGCCCTTACATCTGTGGTAATGAAGTCTTTTGAGCGCCTGCTCCTGGCACACCTCAAAGCCATCACAGACCCTCTCCTGGACCCCCTTCAGTTTGCCTACAGAGCCAACAGGTCTGTGGACGACGCAGTTAACATGGCCCTCCACTTCACCCTACAGCATGTGGACGCCCCAGCATCCTACGCCAGGATCCTGTTTGTGGACTTCAGCTCTGCCTTCAACACCATCATCCCTGCCCTGCTTCAGGACAAGCTCTTCCAGCTGAACGTGCCCTACTCCACCTGCAGGTGGATCACAGACTTCCTCTCTGACAGGAAGCAGTGCGTTAAGCCGGGAACAGAAGTCTCTGACTCCAGGTCCATCAGCACGGGAACTCCTCAGGGCTGCGTCCTTTGCCCACTGCTCTTCTCCCTGTATACCAACAGCTGCGCCTCCAATCATCTGTCCGTCAAACTCTTGAAGTTTGTCGGACGACACCACCCTCATTGGGCTGATCTCTGGTGGGGATGAGTCTGACTATAGGTGGGAAGCTGACAACCTGGTGACCTGGTGTAGCCAGAACAACTTAGAGCTAAATGCTCTAAGGACAGTTGAGATGGTTGTGGACTTCAGGAAGAATACAGCCCCACTCACCGCCATCACCCTGTTAGACTCCGCAGTCAAAATTGTGGAGTCCTTCCGCTTCCTGGGCACTATTCTCTGCCGGGACCTCAAGTGGGAACTGAACATCAGCTCCCTCGCCAAGAGAGCTCAACAGAGGATGTACTTTCGACGGCAGCTGAAGAAATGCAACCTGCCAAAGACAATGATGGTGCAATTCT
>NW_027422897.1:25000-27500 GCF_048934315.1 Petromyzon marinus | reverse complement strand
AAAG
This sequence comes from Petromyzon marinus, assembly GCF_048934315.1. Lineage (NCBI taxonomy): Eukaryota > Metazoa > Chordata > Hyperoartia > Petromyzontiformes > Petromyzontidae > Petromyzon > Petromyzon marinus. The sequence continues at coordinate 27,496 of NW_027422897.1, read as the reverse complement.
TGAATATTTTTCACGGATAGACCCCGTGAAACGCTAGAAATTGGCGGCGATGTCTCTCTTGTGGCTCACGGGGCTGTTAGGGTGGCACAGAAATCCCTCGGAATGGGAAAACGGGTCATTTTCGTGTCGCCACATTGCATGCGAACCGCATGAAACTTCCAGAGGCATTTGCAGCAGAAATGCATGTGCAGTCAAAAAATTGAATATTTTTCACGGATAGACCCCGTGAAACGCTAGAAATTGGCGGGGATGTGTCTCTTGTGGCTCACGGGGCTGTTAGGGTGGCACAGAAATCCCTCGGAATGGGAAAAAACGGGTCATTTTCGTGTCGCCACATTGCATGCGAACCGCATGAAACTTCCAGAGGCATTTGCAGCAGGAATGCATGTGCACTCAAAAAATGTGATATTTTTCACGGAGAGACCCCGTGAAACGCTAGAAGTGGGCGGGGATGTCTCTCTTGTGGCTCACGGGGCTGTTAGGGTGGCACAGAAATCCCTCGGAATGGGAAAACGGGTCATTTTCGTGTCGCCACATTGCATACGAACCGCATGAAACTTCCAGAGGCATTTGCAGCAGAAATGCATGTGCAGTCAAAAAAAAATTGATATTTTTCACGGATAGACCCCGTGAAACGCTAGAAATTGGCGGGGATGTGTCTCTTGTGGCTCACGGGGCTGTTCGGGTCGCACAGAAATCCCTGGGAATGGGAAAACGGGTCATTTTCGTGTTGCCACATTGCGTACGAACCGCATGAAACTTCCAGAGGCATTTGCAGCAGGAATGCATGTGCACTCAAAAACTTCTATATGTTTCACGGATAGACCCCGTGAAACGCTAGAAATTGGCGGGGATGTGTCTCTTGTGGCTCACGGGGCTGTTAGGGTGGCACAGAACTCCCTCGGAATGGGAAAAGGGGTCATTTTCGTGTTGCCACATTGCATAGGAACGCCATGAAACTTCCAGAGGCATTTGCAGCAGAAAGGCACGTGCACTCAAAAATTTTAATATTTTTCACGCATAGACCCCGTCAAACGCTAGAAGTTGGCGGGGATGTCTCTCTTGTGGCTCACGGGGCTGTTAGGGTCGCACAGAAATGCCTCGGAATGGGAAAACGGGTCATTTTTGTGTGGCCACATTGCATAGGAACGGCATGAAACTTCCAGAGGCATTTGCAGCAGGAATGCATGTGCACTCAAAAACGTCTATATTTTTCACGGATAGACCCCGTGAAACGCTATAAATTGGCGGGGATGTCTCTCTTGTGGCTCACGGGCGCTGTTAGTTAGGGTCGCACAGAAATCCCTCGGAATGGGAAAAGGGGTCATTTTCGTGTTGCCACATTGCGTACGAACGGCATGAAACTTCCAGAGGCATCTGCAGCAGAAATGCATGTGCACTCAAAAACGTCTATATTTTTCACGGATAGACCCCGTGAAACGCTAGAAATTGGCGGGGATGTGTCTCTTGTGGCTCACGGGGCTGTTAGGGTCGCACAGAAATCCCTCGGAATGGGAAAACGGGTCATTTTCGTGTTGCCACAATTGGCATACGAACGGCATGAAACTTCCAGAGGCATTTGCAGCAGAAATGCATGTGCACTCAAAAACGTGAATATTTTTTCACGGATAGACCCCGTCAAACGCTCGAATTTGGCGGGGATGTTTCTCTTGTGGGTCACGGGGCTGTTCGGCTCGCACAGAACTCCCTTGGTCCACCTGATTCGTGCATACAGGCAGCAACTAAAACTCTGTAAACCTGCTGTGAGGACATCTAAACAGTGGACCAGTGAGGCTGTGGAAGATTTGCGGGCGTGCTTAGACTGTACTGACTGGGATATGTTCACGACTGCTACCAATAGTCTGGATGAACTCACAGAGGCTGTGTACATCAGCTTCTGTGAGGACTGCTGTATCCCAACACGTACCAGGGTGAACTTTAACAACAACAAGCCCTGGTTCTCAGCAAAGCTCAAAAGGTTGAGGTTGGAGAAGGAGGAAGCGTTTAGGAGTGGGGATAGAGACAGATTCAAGGAGTCGAAGAACAGGTTTAGCAAAGCGGTGAGAGAGGCTAAACGACTGTACTCAGAGACACTAAAACACCAGTTCTCTACTAACGACGCTGCTTCTGTCTGCCAAAGGGCTCAGGCACATCACCAACTACAAACCCAGAGCGCCCCACACCACTAACGACTCCCGCCTAGCCAACGACCTGAACGAGTTCTACCGTAGATTTGAAAGACAATTGGACTGTCCTGAACCACCCCTTCCCACCCAAGAGGCCCCATCCCCCACCCATACTACAGAAACGACTCTCTCCTTTCAGGAGGGAGAAGTTAATGGGCTTTTCAAGAGGCAGAATCCACGCAAAGCAGCCGGGCCGGACTCTGTCTCTCCAGCCACCCTCAGGCACTGCGCTGGCCAGCTGTCTCCGGTGTTCACCAACATCTTTAACACCTCCCTGGAGACATGCCATGTACCAGCCTGTCTCAAGTCC
>NW_027422897.1:12500-15000 GCF_048934315.1 Petromyzon marinus | reverse complement strand
ACGGGGCTGTTAGGGTGGCACAGAAATCCCTCGGAATGGGAAAACGGGTCATTTTCGTGTCGCCACATTGCATGCGAACCGCATGCAACTTCCAGAGGCATTTGCAGCAGAAATGCATGTGCAGTCAAAAAAAAATTGATATTTTTCACGGATAGACCCCGTGAAACGCTAGAAATTGGCGGGGATGTGTCTCTTGTGGCTCACGGGGCTGTTCGGGTCGCACAGAAATCCCTGGGAATGGGAAAACGGGTCATTTTCGTGTTGCCACATTGCGTACGAACCGCATGAAACTTCCAGAGGCATTTGCAGCAGGAATGCATGTGCACTCAAAAACTTCTATATGTTTCACGGATAGACCCCGTGAAACGCTAGAAATTGGCGGGGATGTGTCTCTTGTGGCTCACGGGGCTGTTAGGGTGGCACAGAACTCCCTCGGAATGGGAAAAGGGGTCATTTTCGTGTTGCCACATTGCATAGGAACGCCATGAAACTTCCAGAGGCATTTGCAGCAGAAAGGCACGTGCACTCAAAAATTTTAATATTTTTCACGCATAGACCCCGTCAAACGCTAGAAGTTGGCGGGGATGTCTCTCTTGTGGCTCACGGGGCTGTTAGGGTCGCACAGAAATGCCTCGGAATGGGAAAACGGGTCATTTTTGTGTGGCCACATTGCATAGGAACGGCATGAAACTTCCAGAGGCATTTGCAGCAGGAATGCATGTGCACTCAAAAACGTCTATATTTTTCACGGATAGACCCCGTGAAACGCTATAAATTGGCGGGGATGTCTCTCTTGTGGCTCACGGGCGCTGTTAGTTAGGGTCGCACAGAAATCCCTCGGAATGGGAAAAGGGGTCATTTTCGTGTTGCCACATTGCGTACGAACGGCATGAAACTTCCAGAGGCATCTGCAGCAGAAATGCATGTGCACTCAAAAACGTCTATATTTTTCACGGATAGACCCCGTGAAACGCTAGAAATTGGCGGGGATGTGTCTCTTGTGGCTCACGGGGCTGTTAGGGTCGCACAGAAATCCCTCGGAATGGGAAAACGGGTCATTTTCGTGTTGCCACAATTGGCATACGAACGGCATGAAACTTCCAGAGGCATTTGCAGCAGAAATGCATGTGCACTCAAAAACGTGAATATTTTTTCACGGATAGACCCCGTCAAACGCTCGAATTTGGCGGGGATGTTTCTCTTGTGGGTCACGGGGCTGTTCGGCTCGCACAGAACTCCCTTGGTCCACCTGATTCGTGCATACAGGCAGCAACTAAAACTCTGTAAACCTGCTGTGAGGACATCTAAACAGTGGACCAGTGAGGCTGTGGAAGATTTGCGGGCGTGCTTAGACTGTACTGACTGGGATATGTTCACGACTGCTACCAATAGTCTGGATGAACTCACAGAGGCTGTGTACATCAGCTTCTGTGAGGACTGCTGTATCCCAACACGTACCAGGGTGAACTTTAACAACAACAAGCCCTGGTTCTCAGCAAAGCTCAAAAGGTTGAGGTTGGAGAAGGAGGAAGCGTTTAGGAGTGGGGATAGAGACAGATTCAAGGAGTCGAAGAACAGGTTTAGCAAAGCGGTGAGAGAGGCTAAACGACTGTACTCAGAGACACTAAAACACCAGTTCTCTACTAACGACGCTGCTTCTGTCTGCCAAAGGGCTCAGGCACATCACCAACTACAAACCCAGAGCGCCCCACACCACTAACGACTCCCGCCTAGCCAACGACCTGAACGAGTTCTACCGTAGATTTGAAAGACAATTGGACTGTCCTGAACCACCCCTTCCCACCCAAGAGGCCCCATCCCCCACCCATACTACAGAAACGACTCTCTCCTTTCAGGAGGGAGAAGTTAATGGGCTTTTCAAGAGGCAGAATCCACGCAAAGCAGCCGGGCCGGACTCTGTCTCTCCAGCCACCCTCAGGCACTGCGCTGGCCAGCTGTCTCCGGTGTTCACCAACATCTTTAACACCTCCCTGGAGACATGCCATGTACCAGCCTGTCTCAAGTCCTCCACCATCATCGCTGTGCCCAAAAAGCTAAGGCCAACAGGACTAAATGATTACAGACCGGTCGCCCTTACATCTGTGGTAATGAAGTCTTTTGAGCGCCTGCTCCTGGCACACCTCAAAGCCATCACAGACCCTCTCCTGGACCCCCTTCAGTTTGCCTACAGAGCCAACAGGTCTGTGGACGACGCAGTTAACATGGCCCTCCACTTCACCCTACAGCATGTGGACGCCCCAGCATCCTACGCCAGGATCCTGTTTGTGGACTTCAGCTCTGCCTTCAACACCATCATCCCTGCCCTGCTTCAGGACAAGCTCTTCCAGCTGAACGTGCCCTACTCCACCTGCAGGTGGATCACAGACTTCCTCTCTGACAGGAAGCAGTGCGTTAAGCCGGGAACAGAAGTCTCTGACTCCAGGTCCATCAGCACGGGAACTCCTCAGGGCTGCGTCCTTTGCCCACTGCTCTTCTCCCT
>NW_027422897.1:0-2500 GCF_048934315.1 Petromyzon marinus | reverse complement strand
GCATAGGAACGCCATGAAACTTCCAGAGGCATTTGCAGCAGAAAGGCACGTGCACTCAAAAATTTTAATATTTTTCACGCATAGACCCCGTCAAACGCTAGAAGTTGGCGGGGATGTCTCTCTTGTGGCTCACGGGGCTGTTAGGGTCGCACAGAAATGCCTCGGAATGGGAAAACGGGTCATTTTTGTGTGGCCACATTGCATAGGAACGGCATGAAACTTCCAGAGGCATTTGCAGCAGGAATGCATGTGCACTCAAAAACGTCTATATTTTTCACGGATAGACCCCGTGAAACGCTATAAATTGGCGGGGATGTCTCTCTTGTGGCTCACGGGCGCTGTTAGTTAGGGTCGCACAGAAATCCCTCGGAATGGGAAAAGGGGTCATTTTCGTGTTGCCACATTGCGTACGAACGGCATGAAACTTCCAGAGGCATCTGCAGCAGAAATGCATGTGCACTCAAAAACGTCTATATTTTTCACGGATAGACCCCGTGAAACGCTAGAAATTGGCGGGGATGTGTCTCTTGTGGCTCACGGGGCTGTTAGGGTCGCACAGAAATCCCTCGGAATGGGAAAACGGGTCATTTTCGTGTTGCCACAATTGGCATACGAACGGCATGAAACTTCCAGAGGCATTTGCAGCAGAAATGCATGTGCACTCAAAAACGTGAATATTTTTTCACGGATAGACCCCGTCAAACGCTCGAATTTGGCGGGGATGTTTCTCTTGTGGGTCACGGGGCTGTTCGGCTCGCACAGAACTCCCTTGGTCCACCTGATTCGTGCATACAGGCAGCAACTAAAACTCTGTAAACCTGCTGTGAGGACATCTAAACAGTGGACCAGTGAGGCTGTGGAAGATTTGCGGGCGTGCTTAGACTGTACTGACTGGGATATGTTCACGACTGCTACCAATAGTCTGGATGAACTCACAGAGGCTGTGTACATCAGCTTCTGTGAGGACTGCTGTATCCCAACACGTACCAGGGTGAACTTTAACAACAACAAGCCCTGGTTCTCAGCAAAGCTCAAAAGGTTGAGGTTGGAGAAGGAGGAAGCGTTTAGGAGTGGGGATAGAGACAGATTCAAGGAGTCGAAGAACAGGTTTAGCAAAGCGGTGAGAGAGGCTAAACGACTGTACTCAGAGACACTAAAACACCAGTTCTCTACTAACGACGCTGCTTCTGTCTGCCAAAGGGCTCAGGCACATCACCAACTACAAACCCAGAGCGCCCCACACCACTAACGACTCCCGCCTAGCCAACGACCTGAACGAGTTCTACCGTAGATTTGAAAGACAATTGGACTGTCCTGAACCACCCCTTCCCACCCAAGAGGCCCCATCCCCCACCCATACTACAGAAACGACTCTCTCCTTTCAGGAGGGAGAAGTTAATGGGCTTTTCAAGAGGCAGAATCCACGCAAAGCAGCCGGGCCGGACTCTGTCTCTCCAGCCACCCTCAGGCACTGCGCTGGCCAGCTGTCTCCGGTGTTCACCAACATCTTTAACACCTCCCTGGAGACATGCCATGTACCAGCCTGTCTCAAGTCCTCCACCATCATCGCTGTGCCCAAAAAGCTAAGGCCAACAGGACTAAATGATTACAGACCGGTCGCCCTTACATCTGTGGTAATGAAGTCTTTTGAGCGCCTGCTCCTGGCACACCTCAAAGCCATCACAGACCCTCTCCTGGACCCCCTTCAGTTTGCCTACAGAGCCAACAGGTCTGTGGACGACGCAGTTAACATGGCCCTCCACTTCACCCTACAGCATGTGGACGCCCCAGCATCCTACGCCAGGATCCTGTTTGTGGACTTCAGCTCTGCCTTCAACACCATCATCCCTGCCCTGCTTCAGGACAAGCTCTTCCAGCTGAACGTGCCCTACTCCACCTGCAGGTGGATCACAGACTTCCTCTCTGACAGGAAGCAGTGCGTTAAGCCGGGAACAGAAGTCTCTGACTCCAGGTCCATCAGCACGGGAACTCCTCAGGGCTGCGTCCTTTGCCCACTGCTCTTCTCCCTGTATACCAACAGCTGCGCCTCCAATCATCTGTCCGTCAAACTCTTGAAGTTTGTCGGACGACACCACCCTCATTGGGCTGATCTCTGGTGGGGATGAGTCTGACTATAGGTGGGAAGCTGACAACCTGGTGACCTGGTGTAGCCAGAACAACTTAGAGCTAAATGCTCTAAGGACAGTTGAGATGGTTGTGGACTTCAGGAAGAATACAGCCCCACTCACCGCCATCACCCTGTTAGACTCCGCAGTCAAAATTGTGGAGTCCTTCCGCTTCCTGGGCACTATTCTCTGCCGGGACCTCAAGTGGGAACTGAACATCAGCTCCCTCGCCAAGAGAGCTCAACAGAGGATGTACTTTCGACGGCAGCTGAAGAAATGCAACCTGCCAAAGACAATGATGGTGCAATTCTATACAGCGATCATTGAATCCATCCTCACCTCCTCCATAACCGTCTGGTACGCTGCTGCCACTG
>NW_027422896.1:62500-63507 GCF_048934315.1 Petromyzon marinus | reverse complement strand
GTCCAATTGTCTTTCAAATCTACGGTAGAACTCGTTCAGGTCGTTGGCTAGGCGGGAGTCGTTAGTGGTGTGGGGCGCTCTGGGTTTGTAGTTGGTGATGTGCCTGAGCCCTTTGGCAGACAGAAGCAGCGTCGTTAGTAGAGAACTGGTGTTTTAGTGTCTCTGAGTACAGTCGTTTAGCCTCTCTCACCGCTTTGCTAAACCTGTTCTTCGACTCCTTGAATCTGTCTCTATCCCCACTCCTAAACGCTTCCTCCTTCTCCAACCTCAACCTTTTGAGCTTTGCTGAGAACCAGGGCTTGTTGTTGTTAAAGTTCACCCTGGTACGTGTTGGGATACAGCAGTCCTCACAGAAGCTGATGTACACAGCCTCTGTGAGTTCATCCAGACTATTGGTAGCAGTCGTGAACATATCCCAGTCAGTACAGTCTAAGCACGCCCGCAAATCTTCCACAGCCTCACTGGTCCACTGTTTAGATGTCCTCACAGCAGGTTTACAGAGTTTTAGTTGCTGCCTGTATGCACGAATCAGGTGGACCAAGGGAGTTCTGTGCGAGCCGAACAGCCCCGTGACCCACAAGAGAAACATCCCCGCCAAATTCGAGCGTTTGACGGGGTCTATCCGTGAAAAAATATTCACGTTTTTGAGTGCACATGCATTTCTGCTGCAAATGCCTCTGGAAGTTTCATGCCGTTCGTATGCCAATTGTGGCAACACGAAAATGACCCGTTTTCCCATTCCGAGGGATTTCTGTGCGACCCTAACAGCCCCGTGAGCCACAAGAGACACATCCCCGCCAATTTCTAGCGTTTCACGGGGTCTATCCGTGAAAAATATAGACGTTTTTGAGTGCACATGCATTTCTGCTGCAGATGCCTCTGGAAGTTTCATGCCGTTCGTACGCAATGTGGCAACACGAAAATGACCCCTTTTCCCATTCCGAGGGATTTCTGTGCGACCCTAACTAACAGCGCCCGTGAGCCACAAGAGAGACATCCCCGCCAAT
>NW_027422896.1:50000-52500 GCF_048934315.1 Petromyzon marinus | reverse complement strand
CTTGAGGTCCCGGCAGAGAATAGTGCCCAGGAAGCGGAAGGACTCCACAATTTTGACTGCGGAGTCTAACAGGGTGATGGCGGTGAGTGGGGCTGTATTCTTCCTGAAGTCCACAACCATCTCAACTGTCCTTAGAGCATTTAGCTCTAAGTTGTTCTGGCTACACCAGGTCACCAGGTTGTCAGCTTCCCACCTATAGTCAGACTCATCCCCACCAGAGATCAGCCCAATGAGGGTGGTGTCGTCCGACAAACTTCAAGAGTTTGACGGACAGATGATTGGAGGCGCAGCTGTTGGTATACAGGGAGAAGAGCAGTGGGCAAAGGACGCAGCCCTGAGGAGTTCCCGTGCTGATGGACCTGGAGTCAGAGACTTCTGTTCCCGGCTTAACGCACTGCTTCCTGTCAGAGAGGAAGTCTGTGATCCACCTGCAGGTGGAGTAGGGCACGTTCAGCTGGAAGAGCTTGTCCTGAAGCAGGGCAGGGATGATGGTGTTGAAGGCAGAGCTGAAGTCCACAAACAGGATCCTGGCGTAGGATGCTGGGGCGTCCACATGCTGTAGGGTGAAGTGGAGGGCCATGTTAACTGCGTCGTCCACAGACCTGTTGGCTCTGTAGGCAAACTGAAGGGGGTCCAGGAGAGGGTCTGTGATGGCTTTGAGGTGTGCCAGGAGCAGGCGCTCAAAAGACTTCATTACCACAGATGTAAGGGCGACCGGTCTGTAATCATTTAGTCCTGTTGGCCTTAGCTTTTTGGGCACAGCGATGATGGTGGAGGACTTGAGACAGGCTGGTACATGGCATGTCTCCAGGGAGGTGTTAAAGATGTTGGTGAACACCGGAGACAGCTGGCCAGCGCAGTGCCTGAGGGTGGCTGGAGAGACAGAGTCCGGCCCGGCTGCTTTGCGTGGATTCTGCCTCTTGAAAAGCCCATTAACTTCTCCCTCCTGAAAGGAGAGAGTCGTTTCTGTAGTATGGGTGGGGGATGGGGCCTCTTGGGTGGGAAGGGGTGGTTCAGGACAGTCCAATTGTCTTTCAAATCTACGGTAGAACTCGTTCAGGTCGTTGGCTAGGCGGGAGTCGTTAGTGGTGTGGGGCGCTCTGGGTTTGTAGTTGGTGATGTGCCTGAGCCCTTTGGCAGACAGAAGCAGCGTCGTTAGTAGAGAACTGGTGTTTTAGTGTCTCTGAGTACAGTCGTTTAGCCTCTCTCACCGCTTTGCTAAACCTGTTCTTCGACTCCTTGAATCTGTCTCTATCCCCACTCCTAAACGCTTCCTCCTTCTCCAACCTCAACCTTTTGAGCTTTGCTGAGAACCAGGGCTTGTTGTTGTTAAAGTTCACCCTGGTACGTGTTGGGATACAGCAGTCCTCACAGAAGCTGATGTACACAGCCTCTGTGAGTTCATCCAGACTATTGGTAGCAGTCGTGAACATATCCCAGTCAGTACAGTCTAAGCACGCCCGCAAATCTTCCACAGCCTCACTGGTCCACTGTTTAGATGTCCTCACAGCAGGTTTACAGAGTTTTAGTTGCTGCCTGTATGCACGAATCAGGTGGACCAAGGGAGTTCTGTGCGAGCCGAACAGCCCCGTGACCCACAAGAGAAACATCCCCGCCAAATTCGAGCGTTTGACGGGGTCTATCCGTGAAAAAATATTCACGTTTTTGAGTGCACATGCATTTCTGCTGCAAATGCCTCTGGAAGTTTCATGCCGTTCGTATGCCAATTGTGGCAACACGAAAATGACCCGTTTTCCCATTCCGAGGGATTTCTGTGCGACCCTAACAGCCCCGTGAGCCACAAGAGACACATCCCCGCCAATTTCTAGCGTTTCACGGGGTCTATCCGTGAAAAATATAGACGTTTTTGAGTGCACATGCATTTCTGCTGCAGATGCCTCTGGAAGTTTCATGCCGTTCGTACGCAATGTGGCAACACGAAAATGACCCCTTTTCCCATTCCGAGGGATTTCTGTGCGACCCTAACTAACAGCGCCCGTGAGCCACAAGAGAGACATCCCCGCCAATTTATAGCGTTTCACGGGGTCTATCCGTGAAAAATATAGACGTTTTTGAGTGCACATGCATTCCTGCTGCAAATGCCTCTGGAAGTTTCATGCCGTTCCTATGCAATGTGGCCACACAAAAATGACCCGTTTTCCCATTCCGAGGCATTTCTGTGCGACCCTAACAGCCCCGTGAGCCACAAGAGAGACATCCCCGCCAACTTCTAGCGTTTGACGGGGTCTATGCGTGAAAAATATTAAAATTTTTGAGTGCACGTGCCTTTCTGCTGCAAATGCCTCTGGAAGTTTCATGGCGTTCCTATGCAATGTGGCAACACGAAAATGACCCCTTTTCCCATTCCGAGGGAGTTCTGTGCCACCCTAACAGCCCCGTGAGCCACAAGAGACACATCCCCGCCAATTTCTAGCGTTTCACGGGGTCTATCCGTGAAACATATAGAAGTTTTTGAGTGCACATGCATTCCTGCTGCAAA
>NW_027422896.1:25000-27500 GCF_048934315.1 Petromyzon marinus | reverse complement strand
GGAGTCTAACAGGGTGATGGCGGTGAGTGGGGCTGTATTCTTCCTGAAGTCCACAACCATCTCAACTGTCCTTAGAGCATTTAGCTCTAAGTTGTTCTGGCTACACCAGGTCACCAGGTTGTCAGCTTCCCACCTATAGTCAGACTCATCCCCACCAGAGATCAGCCCAATGAGGGTGGTGTCGTCCGACAAACTTCAAGAGTTTGACGGACAGATGATTGGAGGCGCAGCTGTTGGTATACAGGGAGAAGAGCAGTGGGCAAAGGACGCAGCCCTGAGGAGTTCCCGTGCTGATGGACCTGGAGTCAGAGACTTCTGTTCCCGGCTTAACGCACTGCTTCCTGTCAGAGAGGAAGTCTGTGATCCACCTGCAGGTGGAGTAGGGCACGTTCAGCTGGAAGAGCTTGTCCTGAAGCAGGGCAGGGATGATGGTGTTGAAGGCAGAGCTGAAGTCCACAAACAGGATCCTGGCGTAGGATGCTGGGGCGTCCACATGCTGTAGGGTGAAGTGGAGGGCCATGTTAACTGCGTCGTCCACAGACCTGTTGGCTCTGTAGGCAAACTGAAGGGGGTCCAGGAGAGGGTCTGTGATGGCTTTGAGGTGTGCCAGGAGCAGGCGCTCAAAAGACTTCATTACCACAGATGTAAGGGCGACCGGTCTGTAATCATTTAGTCCTGTTGGCCTTAGCTTTTTGGGCACAGCGATGATGGTGGAGGACTTGAGACAGGCTGGTACATGGCATGTCTCCAGGGAGGTGTTAAAGATGTTGGTGAACACCGGAGACAGCTGGCCAGCGCAGTGCCTGAGGGTGGCTGGAGAGACAGAGTCCGGCCCGGCTGCTTTGCGTGGATTCTGCCTCTTGAAAAGCCCATTAACTTCTCCCTCCTGAAAGGAGAGAGTCGTTTCTGTAGTATGGGTGGGGGATGGGGCCTCTTGGGTGGGAAGGGGTGGTTCAGGACAGTCCAATTGTCTTTCAAATCTACGGTAGAACTCGTTCAGGTCGTTGGCTAGGCGGGAGTCGTTAGTGGTGTGGGGCGCTCTGGGTTTGTAGTTGGTGATGTGCCTGAGCCCTTTGGCAGACAGAAGCAGCGTCGTTAGTAGAGAACTGGTGTTTTAGTGTCTCTGAGTACAGTCGTTTAGCCTCTCTCACCGCTTTGCTAAACCTGTTCTTCGACTCCTTGAATCTGTCTCTATCCCCACTCCTAAACGCTTCCTCCTTCTCCAACCTCAACCTTTTGAGCTTTGCTGAGAACCAGGGCTTGTTGTTGTTAAAGTTCACCCTGGTACGTGTTGGGATACAGCAGTCCTCACAGAAGCTGATGTACACAGCCTCTGTGAGTTCATCCAGACTATTGGTAGCAGTCGTGAACATATCCCAGTCAGTACAGTCTAAGCACGCCCGCAAATCTTCCACAGCCTCACTGGTCCACTGTTTAGATGTCCTCACAGCAGGTTTACAGAGTTTTAGTTGCTGCCTGTATGCACGAATCAGGTGGACCAAGGGAGTTCTGTGCGAGCCGAACAGCCCCGTGACCCACAAGAGAAACATCCCCGCCAAATTCGAGCGTTTGACGGGGTCTATCCGTGAAAAAATATTCACGTTTTTGAGTGCACATGCATTTCTGCTGCAAATGCCTCTGGAAGTTTCATGCCGTTCGTATGCCAATTGTGGCAACACGAAAATGACCCGTTTTCCCATTCCGAGGGATTTCTGTGCGACCCTAACAGCCCCGTGAGCCACAAGAGACACATCCCCGCCAATTTCTAGCGTTTCACGGGGTCTATCCGTGAAAAATATAGACGTTTTTGAGTGCACATGCATTTCTGCTGCAGATGCCTCTGGAAGTTTCATGCCGTTCGTACGCAATGTGGCAACACGAAAATGACCCCTTTTCCCATTCCGAGGGATTTCTGTGCGACCCTAACTAACAGCGCCCGTGAGCCACAAGAGAGACATCCCCGCCAATTTATAGCGTTTCACGGGGTCTATCCGTGAAAAATATAGACGTTTTTGAGTGCACATGCATTCCTGCTGCAAATGCCTCTGGAAGTTTCATGCCGTTCCTATGCAATGTGGCCACACAAAAATGACCCGTTTTCCCATTCCGAGGCATTTCTGTGCGACCCTAACAGCCCCGTGAGCCACAAGAGAGACATCCCCGCCAACTTCTAGCGTTTGACGGGGTCTATGCGTGAAAAATATTAAAATTTTTGAGTGCACGTGCCTTTCTGCTGCAAATGCCTCTGGAAGTTTCATGGCGTTCCTATGCAATGTGGCAACACGAAAATGACCCCTTTTCCCATTCCGAGGGAGTTCTGTGCCACCCTAACAGCCCCGTGAGCCACAAGAGACACATCCCCGCCAATTTCTAGCGTTTCACGGGGTCTATCCGTGAAACATATAGAAGTTTTTGAGTGCACATGCATTCCTGCTGCAAATGCCTCTGGAAGTTTCATGCGGTTCGTACGCAATGTGGCAACACGAAAATGACCCGTTTT
>NW_027422896.1:12500-15000 GCF_048934315.1 Petromyzon marinus | reverse complement strand
TAGGATGCTGGGGCGTCCACATGCTGTAGGGTGAAGTGGAGGGCCATGTTAACTGCGTCGTCCACAGACCTGTTGGCTCTGTAGGCAAACTGAAGGGGGTCCAGGAGAGGGTCTGTGATGGCTTTGAGGTGTGCCAGGAGCAGGCGCTCAAAAGACTTCATTACCACAGATGTAAGGGCGACCGGTCTGTAATCATTTAGTCCTGTTGGCCTTAGCTTTTTGGGCACAGCGATGATGGTGGAGGACTTGAGACAGGCTGGTACATGGCATGTCTCCAGGGAGGTGTTAAAGATGTTGGTGAACACCGGAGACAGCTGGCCAGCGCAGTGCCTGAGGGTGGCTGGAGAGACAGAGTCCGGCCCGGCTGCTTTGCGTGGATTCTGCCTCTTGAAAAGCCCATTAACTTCTCCCTCCTGAAAGGAGAGAGTCGTTTCTGTAGTATGGGTGGGGGATGGGGCCTCTTGGGTGGGAAGGGGTGGTTCAGGACAGTCCAATTGTCTTTCAAATCTACGGTAGAACTCGTTCAGGTCGTTGGCTAGGCGGGAGTCGTTAGTGGTGTGGGGCGCTCTGGGTTTGTAGTTGGTGATGTGCCTGAGCCCTTTGGCAGACAGAAGCAGCGTCGTTAGTAGAGAACTGGTGTTTTAGTGTCTCTGAGTACAGTCGTTTAGCCTCTCTCACCGCTTTGCTAAACCTGTTCTTCGACTCCTTGAATCTGTCTCTATCCCCACTCCTAAACGCTTCCTCCTTCTCCAACCTCAACCTTTTGAGCTTTGCTGAGAACCAGGGCTTGTTGTTGTTAAAGTTCACCCTGGTACGTGTTGGGATACAGCAGTCCTCACAGAAGCTGATGTACACAGCCTCTGTGAGTTCATCCAGACTATTGGTAGCAGTCGTGAACATATCCCAGTCAGTACAGTCTAAGCACGCCCGCAAATCTTCCACAGCCTCACTGGTCCACTGTTTAGATGTCCTCACAGCAGGTTTACAGAGTTTTAGTTGCTGCCTGTATGCACGAATCAGGTGGACCAAGGGAGTTCTGTGCGAGCCGAACAGCCCCGTGACCCACAAGAGAAACATCCCCGCCAAATTCGAGCGTTTGACGGGGTCTATCCGTGAAAAAATATTCACGTTTTTGAGTGCACATGCATTTCTGCTGCAAATGCCTCTGGAAGTTTCATGCCGTTCGTATGCCAATTGTGGCAACACGAAAATGACCCGTTTTCCCATTCCGAGGGATTTCTGTGCGACCCTAACAGCCCCGTGAGCCACAAGAGACACATCCCCGCCAATTTCTAGCGTTTCACGGGGTCTATCCGTGAAAAATATAGACGTTTTTGAGTGCACATGCATTTCTGCTGCAGATGCCTCTGGAAGTTTCATGCCGTTCGTACGCAATGTGGCAACACGAAAATGACCCCTTTTCCCATTCCGAGGGATTTCTGTGCGACCCTAACTAACAGCGCCCGTGAGCCACAAGAGAGACATCCCCGCCAATTTATAGCGTTTCACGGGGTCTATCCGTGAAAAATATAGACGTTTTTGAGTGCACATGCATTCCTGCTGCAAATGCCTCTGGAAGTTTCATGCCGTTCCTATGCAATGTGGCCACACAAAAATGACCCGTTTTCCCATTCCGAGGCATTTCTGTGCGACCCTAACAGCCCCGTGAGCCACAAGAGAGACATCCCCGCCAACTTCTAGCGTTTGACGGGGTCTATGCGTGAAAAATATTAAAATTTTTGAGTGCACGTGCCTTTCTGCTGCAAATGCCTCTGGAAGTTTCATGGCGTTCCTATGCAATGTGGCAACACGAAAATGACCCCTTTTCCCATTCCGAGGGAGTTCTGTGCCACCCTAACAGCCCCGTGAGCCACAAGAGACACATCCCCGCCAATTTCTAGCGTTTCACGGGGTCTATCCGTGAAACATATAGAAGTTTTTGAGTGCACATGCATTCCTGCTGCAAATGCCTCTGGAAGTTTCATGCGGTTCGTACGCAATGTGGCAACACGAAAATGACCCGTTTTCCCATTCCCAGGGATTTCTGTGCGACCCGAACAGCCCCGTGAGCCACAAGAGACACATCCCCGCCAATTTCTAGCGTTTCACGGGGTCTATCCGTGAAAAATATCAATTTTTTTTTGACTGCACATGCATTTCTGCTGCAAATGCCTCTGGAAGTTGCATGCGGTTCGCATGCAATGTGGCGACACGAAAATGACCCGTTTTCCCATTCCGAGGGATTTCTGTGCCACCCTAACAGCCCCGTGAGCCACAAGAGAGACATCCCCGCCAATTTCTAGCGTATCACGGGGTCTATCCGTGAGAAATATTCACTTTTTTGAGTGCACATGCATTCCTGCTGCAAATGCCTCTGGAAGTTTCATGCGGTTCGTATGCAATGTGGCGACACGAAAATGACCCGTTTTCCCATTCCGAGGGATTTCTGTGCCACCCTAACAGCCCCGTGAGCCACAAGAGAGACATCCCCGCCCACTTC
>NW_027422896.1:0-2500 GCF_048934315.1 Petromyzon marinus | reverse complement strand
GGGTGGTTCAGGACAGTCCAATTGTCTTTCAAATCTACGGTAGAACTCGTTCAGGTCGTTGGCTAGGCGGGAGTCGTTAGTGGTGTGGGGCGCTCTGGGTTTGTAGTTGGTGATGTGCCTGAGCCCTTTGGCAGACAGAAGCAGCGTCGTTAGTAGAGAACTGGTGTTTTAGTGTCTCTGAGTACAGTCGTTTAGCCTCTCTCACCGCTTTGCTAAACCTGTTCTTCGACTCCTTGAATCTGTCTCTATCCCCACTCCTAAACGCTTCCTCCTTCTCCAACCTCAACCTTTTGAGCTTTGCTGAGAACCAGGGCTTGTTGTTGTTAAAGTTCACCCTGGTACGTGTTGGGATACAGCAGTCCTCACAGAAGCTGATGTACACAGCCTCTGTGAGTTCATCCAGACTATTGGTAGCAGTCGTGAACATATCCCAGTCAGTACAGTCTAAGCACGCCCGCAAATCTTCCACAGCCTCACTGGTCCACTGTTTAGATGTCCTCACAGCAGGTTTACAGAGTTTTAGTTGCTGCCTGTATGCACGAATCAGGTGGACCAAGGGAGTTCTGTGCGAGCCGAACAGCCCCGTGACCCACAAGAGAAACATCCCCGCCAAATTCGAGCGTTTGACGGGGTCTATCCGTGAAAAAATATTCACGTTTTTGAGTGCACATGCATTTCTGCTGCAAATGCCTCTGGAAGTTTCATGCCGTTCGTATGCCAATTGTGGCAACACGAAAATGACCCGTTTTCCCATTCCGAGGGATTTCTGTGCGACCCTAACAGCCCCGTGAGCCACAAGAGACACATCCCCGCCAATTTCTAGCGTTTCACGGGGTCTATCCGTGAAAAATATAGACGTTTTTGAGTGCACATGCATTTCTGCTGCAGATGCCTCTGGAAGTTTCATGCCGTTCGTACGCAATGTGGCAACACGAAAATGACCCCTTTTCCCATTCCGAGGGATTTCTGTGCGACCCTAACTAACAGCGCCCGTGAGCCACAAGAGAGACATCCCCGCCAATTTATAGCGTTTCACGGGGTCTATCCGTGAAAAATATAGACGTTTTTGAGTGCACATGCATTCCTGCTGCAAATGCCTCTGGAAGTTTCATGCCGTTCCTATGCAATGTGGCCACACAAAAATGACCCGTTTTCCCATTCCGAGGCATTTCTGTGCGACCCTAACAGCCCCGTGAGCCACAAGAGAGACATCCCCGCCAACTTCTAGCGTTTGACGGGGTCTATGCGTGAAAAATATTAAAATTTTTGAGTGCACGTGCCTTTCTGCTGCAAATGCCTCTGGAAGTTTCATGGCGTTCCTATGCAATGTGGCAACACGAAAATGACCCCTTTTCCCATTCCGAGGGAGTTCTGTGCCACCCTAACAGCCCCGTGAGCCACAAGAGACACATCCCCGCCAATTTCTAGCGTTTCACGGGGTCTATCCGTGAAACATATAGAAGTTTTTGAGTGCACATGCATTCCTGCTGCAAATGCCTCTGGAAGTTTCATGCGGTTCGTACGCAATGTGGCAACACGAAAATGACCCGTTTTCCCATTCCCAGGGATTTCTGTGCGACCCGAACAGCCCCGTGAGCCACAAGAGACACATCCCCGCCAATTTCTAGCGTTTCACGGGGTCTATCCGTGAAAAATATCAATTTTTTTTTGACTGCACATGCATTTCTGCTGCAAATGCCTCTGGAAGTTGCATGCGGTTCGCATGCAATGTGGCGACACGAAAATGACCCGTTTTCCCATTCCGAGGGATTTCTGTGCCACCCTAACAGCCCCGTGAGCCACAAGAGAGACATCCCCGCCAATTTCTAGCGTATCACGGGGTCTATCCGTGAGAAATATTCACTTTTTTGAGTGCACATGCATTCCTGCTGCAAATGCCTCTGGAAGTTTCATGCGGTTCGTATGCAATGTGGCGACACGAAAATGACCCGTTTTCCCATTCCGAGGGATTTCTGTGCCACCCTAACAGCCCCGTGAGCCACAAGAGAGACATCCCCGCCCACTTCTAGCGTTTCACGGGGTCTCTCCGTGAAAAATATCACATTTTTTGAGTGCACATGCATTCCTGCTGCAAATGCCTCTGGAAGTTTCATGCGGTTCGCATGCAATGTGGCGACACGAAAATGACCCGTTTTTTCCCATTCCGAGGGATTTCTGTGCCACCCTAACAGCCCCGTGAGCCACAAGAGACACATCCCCGCCAATTTCTAGCGTTTCACGGGGTCTATCCGTGAAAAATATTCAATTTTTTGACTGCACATGCATTTCTGCTGCAAATGCCTCTGGAAGTTTCATGCGGTTCGCATGCAATGTGGCGACACGAAAATGACCCGTTTTCCCATTCCGAGGGATTTCTGTGCCACCCTAACAGCCCCGTGAGCCACAAGAGAGACATCGCCGCCAATTTCTAGCGTTTCACGGGGTCTATCCGTGAAAAATATTCACTTTTTTGACTGCACATGCATTCCTGCTGCAAATG
>NW_027422894.1:0-63659 GCF_048934315.1 Petromyzon marinus | reverse complement strand
CCCCCATGCAATATGGCTGACTTGGAAGTCACCTATACAACATGGCAACCAGCACAATGTCCCCCATGCAATATGGCTGACTTGGTAGTCACCTATACAATACAACCAGCACAATGTCCCCCAAGCAATATGGCTGACTTGGAAGTCACCTATACAAGACAACCAGCACAATGTCCCCCATGCAATATGGCTGACTTGGAAGTCACCTATACAATACAACCAGCACAATGTCCCCCAAGCAATATGGCTGATATGGAAGTCACCTATACAACACAACCAGCACAATGTCCCCCATGCAATATGGCTGACTTGGAAGTCACCTATACAAGACAACCAGCACAATGTCCCCATGCAATATGGCTGACTTGGAAGTCACCTATACAAGACAACCAGCACAATGTCCCCCATGCAATATGGCTGACTTGGAAGTCACCTATACAATACAACCAGCACAATGTCCCCCATGCAATATATGGCTGACTTGGAAGTCACCTATAGGACATGGCCACCAGCACAATGTCCCCCAAGCAATATGGCTGACTTGGAAGTCACCTATACAAGACAACCAGCACAATGTCCCCCATGCAATATGGCTGACTTGGAAGTCACCTATACAATACAACCAGCACAATGTCCCCCAAGCAATATGGCTGACTTGGAAGTCACCTATACAACATGGCAACCAGCACAATGTCCCCCATGCAATATGGCTGACTTGGAAGTCACCTATACAAGACAACCAGCACAATGTCCCCCATGCAATATGGATGACTTGGAAGTCACCTATACAACATGGCAACCAGCACAATGTCCCCCAAGCAATATGGCTGACTTGGAAGGCACCTATAGAACATGGCCACCAGCACAATGTCCCCCAAGTAATATGGCTGACTTGGAAGTCACCTATACAACATGGCAACCAGCACAATGTCCCCCATGCAATATGGCTGACTTGGAAGTCACCTATACAATACAACCAGCACAATGTCCCCCAAGCAATATGGCTGACTTGGAAGTCACCTATACAAGACAACCAGCACAATGTCCCCCATGCAATATATGGCTGACTTGGAAGTCACCTATAGGACATGGCCACCAGCACAATGTCCCCCAAGCAATATGGCTGACTTGGAAGTCACCTATACAAGACAACCAGCACAATGTCCCCCATGCAATATGGCTGACTTGGAAGTCACCTATACAATACAACCAGCACAATGTCCCCCAAGCAATATGGCTGACTTGGAAGTCACCTATACAACATGGCAACCAGCACAATGTCCCCCATGCAATATGGCTGACTTAGAAGTCACCTATACAAGACAACCAGCACAATGTCCCCCATGCAATATGGCTGACTTGGAAGTCACCTATACAACATGGCAACCAGCACAATGTCCCCCAAGCAATATGGCTGACTTGGAAGGCACCTATAGAACATGGCCACCAGCACAATGTCCCCCAAGCAATATGGCTGACTTGGAAGTCACCTATACAACATGGCAACCAGCACAATGTCCCCCATGCAATATGGCTGACTTGGAAGTCACCTATACAATACAACCAGCACAATGTCCCCCATGCAATATGGCTGACTTGGAAGTCACCTATACAAGACAACCAGCACAATGTCCCCCATGCAATATGGCTGACTTGGAAGTCACCTATACAACAAGGCAACCAGCACAATGTCCCCCAAGCAATATGGCTGACTTGGAAGGCACCTATAGAACATGGCCACCAGCACAATGTCCCCCAAGCAATATGGCTGACTTGGAAGTCACCTATACAACATGGCAACCAGCACAATGTCCCCCATGCAATATGGCTGACTTGGAAGTCACCTATACAATACAACCAGCACAATGTCCCCCAAGCAATATGGCTGACTTGGAAGTCACCTATAGGACATGGCCACCAGCACAATGTCCCCCAAGCAATATGGCTGACTTGGAAGTCACCTATACAAGACAACCAGCACAATGTCCCCCATGCAACACGGCTGACTTGTAAGTCACCTATACAAGACAACCAGCACAATGTCCCCAATGCAATATGGCTGACTTGGAAGTCACCTATACAACACAACCAGCACTTTGTCCCCCAAGCAATATGGCTCACTTGGAAGTCACCTATACAACATGGCAACCAGCACAATGTCCCCCATGCAATATGGCTGACTTGGAAGGCACCTATAGAACATGGCCACCAGCACAATGTCCCCCAAGCAATATGGCTGACTTGGAAGTCACCTATAGAACATGGCAACCAGCACAATGTCCCCCAAGCAATATGGCTGACTTGGAAGTCACCTATACAAGACAACCAGCACAATTTCCCCCATGCAATATGGCTGACTTGGAAGTCACCTATAGGACATGGCAACCAGCACAATGTCCCCCATGCAATATGTCTGACTTGGAAGTCACCTATACAAGACAACCAGCACAATGTCCCCCATGCAATATGGCTGACTTGGAAGTCAACTATACAACATGGCAACCAGCAAAATGTCCCCCATGCAATATGGCTGACTTGGAAGTCACCTATAGGACAATACAACCAGCACAATGTTCCCCAAGCAATATGGCTGACTTGGAAGTCACCTATACAAGACAACCAGCACAATGTCCCCCATGCAATATGGCTGACTTGGAAGTCAACTATACAACATGGCAACCAGCAAAATGTCCCCCATGCAATATGGCTGACTTGGAAGTCACCTATACAATACAACCAGCACAATGTCCCCCAAGCAATATGGCTGACTTGGAAGTCACCTATAGAACATGGCCACCAGCACAATGTCCCCCATGCAATATGACTGACTTGGAAGTCACCTATAGAACATGGCAACCAGCACAATGTCCCCCAAGCAATATGGCTGACTTGGAAGTCACGTATACAAGACAACCAGCACAATTTCCCCCATGCAATATGGCTGACTTGGAAGTCACCTATAGAACATGGCCACCAGCACAATGTCCCCCAAGCAATATGGCTGACTTGGAAGTCACCTATACAAGACAACCAGCACAATGTCCCCCATGCAACACGGCTGACTTGGAAGTCACCTATACAAGACAACCAGCACAATGTCCCCCATGCAATATGGCTGACTTGGAAGTCACCTATACAACACAACCAGCACAATGTCCCCCAAGCAATATGGCTCACTTGGAAGTCACCTATACAACAAGGCAACCAGCACAATGTCCCCCATGCAATATGGCTGACTTGGAAGTCACCTATACAATACAACCAGCACAATGTCCCCCAAGCAATATGGCTGACTTGGAAGTCACCTATAGAACATGGCCACCAGCACAATGTCCCCCAAGCAATATGGCTGACTTGGAAGTCACCTATACAACACAAACAGCACAATGTCCCCAAAGCAATATGGCTCACTTGGAAGTCACCTATACAACATGGCAACCAGCACAATGTCCCCCATGCAATATGGCTGACTTGGAAGTCACCTATACAATACAACCAGCACAATGTCCCCCAAGCAATATGGCTGACTTGGAAGTCACCTATAGAACATGGCCACCAGCACAATTTCCCCCATGCAATATGGCTGACTTGGAAGTCACCTATAGGACATGGCAACCAGCACAATGTCCCCCATGCAATATGGCTGACTTGGAAGTCACCTATACAATACAACCAGCACAATGTCCCCCATGCAATATGGCTGACTTGGAAGTCACCTATAGAACATGGCCACCAGCACAATGTCCCCCAAGCAATATGGCTCACTTGGAAGTCACCTATACAATACAACCAGCACAATGTCCCCCATGCAATATGGCTGACTTGGAAGTCACCTATACAATACAACCAGCACAATGTCCCAAATGCAATATGGCTGACTTGGAAGTCACCTATAGAACATGGCCACCAGCACAATGTCCCCCATGCAATATGGCTGACTTGGAAGTCACCTATACAACATGGCAAGCAGCACAATGTCCCCCATGCAATATGGCTGACTTGGAAGTCACCTATACAATACAACCAGCACAATGTCCCCCAAGCAATATGCCTGACTTGGAAGTCACCTATACAAGACAACCAGCACAATGTCCCCCATGCAATATGGCTGACTTGGAAGTCACCTATACAAGACAACCAGCACAATGTCCCCCATGCAATATGGCTGACTTGGAAGTCACCTATACAATACAACCAGCACAATGTCCCCCATGCAATATGGCTGACTTGGAAGTCACCTATAGGACATGGCCACCAGCACAATGTCCCCCAAGCAATATGGCTGACTTGGAAGTCACCTATACAAGACAACCAGCACAATGTCCCCCATGCAATATGGCTGACTTGGAAGTCACCTATACAATACAACCAGCACAATGTCCCCCAAGCAATATGGCTGACTTGGAAGTCACCTATACAACATGGCAACCAGCACAATGTCCCCCATGCAATATGGCTGACTTGGAAGTCACCTATACAAGACAACCAGCACAATGTCCCCCATGCAATATGGCGGACTTGCAAGTCACCTATACAACATGGCAACCAGCACAATGTCCCCCAAGCAATATGGCTGACTTGGAAGGCACCTATAGAACATGGCCACCAGCACAATGTCCCCCAAGCAATATGGCTGACTTGGAAGTCACCTATACAAGACAACCAGCACAATGTCCCCCATGCAACACGGCTGACTTGGAAGTCACCTATACAAGACAACCAGCACAATGTCCCCCATGCAATATGGCTGACTTGGAAGTCACCTATACAACGCAAACAGCACAATGTCCCCAAAGCAATATGGCTCACTTGGAAGTCACCTATACAACATGGCAACCAGCACAATGTCCCCCATGCAATATGGCTGACTTGGAAGTCACCTATACAATACAACCAGCACAATGTCCCCCAAGCAATATGGCTGACTTGGAAGTCACCTATAGAACATGGCCACCAGCACAATTTCCCCCATGCAATATGGCTGACTTGGAAGTCACCTATAGGACATGGCAACCAGCACAATGTCCCCCATGCAATATGGCTGACTTGGAAGTCACCTATACAATACAACCAGCACAATGTCCCCCATGCAATATGGCTGACTTGGAAGTCACCTATACAACATGGCAACCAGCACAATGTCCCCCAAGCAATATGGCTGACTTGGAAGTCACCTATAGAACATGGCCACCAGCACAATGTCCCCCAAGCAATATGGCTGACTTGGAAGTCACCTATAGAACATGGCAACCAGCACAATGTCCCCCAAGCAATATGGCTGACTTGGAAGTCACCTATACAAAACAACCAGCACAATGTCCCCCATGCAATATGGCTGACTTGGAAGTCACCTATAGGACATGGCAACCAGCACAATGTCCCCCATGCAATACGGCTGACTTGGAAGTCACCTATAGAACATGGCCACCAGCACAATGTCCCCCAAGCAATATGGCTCACTTGGAAGTCACCTATACAATACAACCAGCACAATGTCCCCCATGCAATATGGCTGACTTGGAAGTCACCTATACAATACAACCAGCACAATGTCCCAAATGCAATATGGCTGACTTGGAAGTCACCTATAGAACATGGCCACCAGCACAATGTCCCCCATGCAATATGGCTGACTTGGAAGTCACCTATACAACATGGCAACCAGCACAATGTCCCCCATGCAATATGGCTGACTTGGTAGTCACCTATACAATACAACCAGCACAATGTCCCCCAAGCAATATGGCTGACTTGGAAGTCACCTATACAAGACAACCAGCACAATGTCCCCCATGCAATATGGCTGACTTGGAAGTCACCTATACAATACAACCAGCACAATGTCCCCCATGCAATATGGCTGATATGGAAGTCACCTATACAACACAACCAGCACAATGTCCCCCATGCAATATGGCTGACTTGGAAGTCACCTATACAAGACAACCAGCACAATGTCCCCCATGCAATATGGCTGACTTGGAAGTCACCTATACAAGACAACCAGCACAATGTCCCCCATGCAATATGGCTGACTTGGAAGTCACCTATACAATACAACCAGCACAATGTCCCCCATGCAATATATGGCTGACTTGGAAGTCACCTATAGGACATGGCCACCAGCACAATGTCCCCCAAGCAATATGGCTGACTTGGAAGTCACCTATACAAGACAACCAGCACAATGTCCCCCAAGCAATATGGCTGACTTGGAAGTCACCTATACAACATGGCAACCAGCACAATGTCCCCCATGCAATATGGCTGACTTGGAAGTCACCTATACAAGACAACCAGCACAATGTCCCCCATGCAATATGGCTGACTTGGAAGTCACCTATACAACATGGCAACCAGCACAATGTCCCCCAAGCAATATGGCTGACTTGGAAGGCACCTATAGAACATGGCCACCAGCACAATGTCCCCCAAGCAATATGGCTGACTTGGAAGTCACCTATACAACATGGCAACCAGCACAATGTCCCCCATGCAATATGGCTGACTTGGAAGTCACCTATACAATACAACCAGCACAATGTCCCCCAAGCAATATGGCTGACTTGGAAGTCACCTATACAAGACAACCAGCACAATGTCCCCCATGCAACACGGCTGACTTGGAAGTCACCTATACAAGACAACCAGCACAATGTCCCCAATGCAATATGGCTGATTTTGAAGTCACCTATACAACACAACCAGCACTTTGTCCCCCAAGCAATATGGCTCACTTGGAAGTCACCTATACAACATGGCAACCAGCACAATGTCCCCCATGCAATATGGCTGACTTGGAAGTCACCTATACAATACAACCAGCACAATGTCCCCCAAGCAATATGGCTGACTTGGAAGTCACCTATAGAACATGGCCACCAGCACAATGTCCCCCATGCAATATGACTGACTTGGAAGTCACCTATAGAACATGGCAACCAGCACAATGTCCCCCAAGCAATATGGCTGACTTGGAAGTCACCTATACAAGACAACCAGCGCAATTTCCCCCATGCAATATGGCTGACTTGGAAGTCACCTATAGGACATGGCAACCAGCACAATGTCCCCCATGCAATATGGCTGACTTGGAAGTCACCTATACAACATGGCAACCAGCACAATGTCCCCCATGCAATATGGCTGACTTGGAAGTCACCTATAGAACATGGCAACCAGCACAATGTCCCCCAAGCAATATGGCTGACTTGGAAGTCACCTATACAAGACAACCAGCACAATTTCCCCCATGCAATATGGCTGACTTGGAAGTCACCTATAGAACATGGCCACCAGCACAATGTCCCCCAAGCAATATGGCTGACTTGGAAGTCACCTATACAAGACAACCAGCACAATGTCCCCCATGCAACACGGCTGACTTGGAAGTCACCTATACAAGACAACCAGCACAATGTCCCCCATGCAATATGGCTGACTTGGAAGTCACCTATACAACACAACCAGCACAATGTCCCCCAAGCAATATGGCTCACTTGGAAGTCACCTATACAACATGGCAACCAGCACAATGTTCCCCATGCAATATGGCTGACTTGGAAGTCACCTATACAATACAACCAGCACAATGTCCCCCAAGCAATATGGCTGACTTGGAAGTCACCTATAGAACATGGCCACCAGCACAATGTCCCCCATGCAATATGACTGACTTGGAAGTCACCTATAGAACATGGCAACCAGCACAATGTCCCCCATGCAATATGGCTGACTTGGAAGTCACCTATACAATACAACCAGCACAATGTCCCCCATGCAATATGGCTGACTTGGAAGTCACCTATAGAACATGGCCACCAGCACAATGTCCCCCATGCAATATGGCTGACTTGGAAGTCACCTATACAACATGGCAACCAGCACAATGTCCCCCAAGCAATATGGCTGACTTGGAAGTCACCTATAGAACATGGCCACCAGCACAATGTCCCCCAAGCAATATGGCTGGCTTGGAAGTCACCTATAGAACATGGCAACCAGCACAATGTCCCCCAAGCAAAATGGCTGACTTGGAAGTCACCTATACAAGACAACCAGCACAATGTCCCCCATGCAATATGGCTGACTTGGAAGTCACCTATAGGACATGGCAACCAGCACAATGTCCCCCATGCAATATGGCTGACTTGGAAGTCACCTATAGAACATGGCCACCAGCACAATGTCCCCCAAGCAATATGGCTCAATTGGAAGTCACCTATACAATACAACCAGCACAATGTCCCCCAAGCAATATGGCTGACTTGGAAGTCACCTATACAAGACAACCAGCACAATGTCCCCCATGCAATATGGCTGACTTGGAAGTCACCTATACAACATGGCAACCAGCACAATGTCCCCCATGCAATATGGCTGACTTGGAAGTCACCTATACAATACAACCAGCACAATGTCCCCCAAGCAATATGGCTGACTTGGAAGTCACCTATAGAACATGGCCACCAGCACAATGTCCCCCATTCAATATGACTGACTTGGAAGTCACCTATAGAACATGGCAACCAGCACAATGTCCCCCAAGCAATATGGCTGACTTGGAAGTCACCTATACAATACAACCAGCACAATGTCCCCCAAGCAATATGGCTGACTTGGAAGTCACCTATAGAACATGGCCACCAGCACAATGTCCCCCATGCAATATGACTGACTTGGAAGTCACCTATAGAACATGGCAACCAGCACAATGTCCCCCAAGCAATATGGCTGACTTGGAAGTCACCTATACAAGACAACCAGCGCAATTTCCCCCATGCAATATGGCTGACTTGGAAGTCACCTATAGGACATGGCAACCAGCACAATGTCCCCCATGCAATATGGCTGACTTGGAAGTCACCTATACAACATGGCAACCAGCACAATGTCCCCCATGCAATATGGCTGACTTGGAAGTCACCTATAGAACATGGCAACCAGCACAATGTCCCCCAAGCAATATGGCTGACTTGGAAGTCACCTATACAAGACAACCAGCACAATTTCCCCCATGCAATATGGCTGACTTGGAAGTCACCTATAGAACATGGCCACCAGCACAATGTCCCCCAAGCAATATGGCTGACTTGGAAGTCACCTATACAAGACAACCAGCACAATGTCCCCCATGCAACACGGCTGACTTGGAAGTCACCTATACAAGACAACCAGCACAATGTCCCCCATGCAATATGGCTGACTTGGAAGTCACCTATACAACACAACCAGCACAATGTCCCCCAAGCAATATGGCTCACTTGGAAGTCACCTATACAACATGGCAACCAGCACAATGTTCCCCATGCAATATGGCTGACTTGGAAGTCACCTATACAATACAACCAGCACAATGTCCCCCAAGCAATATGGCTGACTTGGAAGTCACCTATAGAACATGGCCACCAGCACAATGTCCCCCATGCAATATGACTGACTTGGAAGTCACCTATAGAACATGGCAACCAGCACAATGTCCCCCATGCAATATGGCTGACTTGGAAGTCACCTATACAATACAACCAGCACAATGTCCCCCATGCAATATGGCTGACTTGGAAGTCACCTATAGAACATGGCCACCAGCACAATGTCCCCCATGCAATATGGCTGACGTGGAAGTCACCTATACAACATGGCAACCAGCACAATGTCCCCCAAGCAATATGGCTGACTTGGAAGTCACCTATAGAACATGGCCACCAGCACAATGTCCCCCAAGCAATATGGCTGGCTTGGAAGTCACCTATAGAACATGGCAACCAGCACAATGTCCCCCAAGCAAAATGGCTGACTTGGAAGTCACCTATACAAGACAACCAGCACAATGTCCCCCATGCAATATGGCTGACTTGGAAGTCACCTATAGGACATGGCAACCAGCACAATGTCCCCCATGCAATATGGCTGACTTGGAAGTCACCTATAGAACATGGCCACCAGCACAATGTCCCCCAAGCAATATGGCTCAATTGGAAGTCACCTATACAATACAACCAGCACAATGTCCCCCAAGCAATATGGCTGACTTGGAAGTCACCTATACAAGACAACCAGCACAATGTCCCCCATGCAATATGGCTGACTTGGAAGTCACCTATACAACATGGCAACCAGCACAATGTCCCCCATGCAATATGGCTGACTTGGAAGTCACCTATACAATACAACCAGCACAATGTCCCCCAAGCAATATGGCTGACTTGGAAGTCACCTATAGAACATGGCCACCAGCACAATGTCCCCCATTCAATATGACTGACTTGGAAGTCACCTATAGAACATGGCAACCAGCACAATGTCCCCCAAGCAATATGGCTGACTTGGAAGTCACCTATACAAGACAACCAGCACAATTTCCCCCATGCAATATGGCTGACTTGGAAGTCACCTATAGAACATGGCCACCAGCACAATGTCCCCCAAGCAATATGGCTGACTTGGAAGTCACCTATACAAGACAACCAGCACAATGTCCCCCATGCAACACGGCTGACTTGGAAGTCACCTATACAAGACAACCAGCACAATGTCCCCCATGCAATATGGCTGACTTGGAAGTCACCTATACAACACAACCAGCACAATGTCCCCCAAGCAATATGGCTCACTTGGAAGTCACCTATACAACATGGCAACCAGCACAATGTCCCCCATGCAATATGGCTGACTTGGAAGTCACCTATACAATACAACCAGCACAATGTCCCCCAAGCAATATGGCTGACTTGGAAGTCACCTATAGAACATGGCCACCAGCACAATGTCCCCCATGCAATATGACTGACTTGGAAGTCATCTATAGAACATGGCAACCAGCACAATGTCCCCCAAGCAATATGGCTGACTTGGAAGTCACCTATACAAGACAACCAGCACAATTTCCCCCATGCAATATGGCTGACTTGGAAGTCACCTATAGGACATGGCAACCAGCACAATGTCCACCATGCAATATGGCTGACTTGGAAGTCACCTATACAATACAACCAGCACAATGTCCCCCATGCAATATGGCTGACTTGGAAGTCACCTATACAACATGGCAACCAGCACAATGTCCCCCATGCAATATGGCAGACTTGGAAGTCACCTATAGAACATGGCCACCAGCACAATTGTCCCCCATGCAATATGGCTGACTTGGAAGTCACCTATACAACATGGCAACCAGCACAATGTCCCCCAAGCAATATGGCTGACTTGGAAGTCACCTATAGAACATGGCCACCAGCACAATGTCCCCCAAGCAATATGGCTGACTTGGAAGTCACCTATAGAACATGGCAACCAGCACAATGTCCCCCAAGCAATATGGCTGACTTGGAAGTCACCTATACAAGACAACCAGCACAATGTCCCCCATGCAATATGGCTGACTTGGAAGTCACCTATAGGACATGGCAACCAGCACAATGTCCCCCATGCAATATGGCTGACTTGGAAGTCACCTATTTCAACATGGCCACCAGCACAATGTCCCCCAAGCAATATGGCTCACTTGGAAGTCACCTATACAATACAACCAGCACAATGTCCCAAATGCAATATGGCTGACTAGGAAGTCACCTATAGAACATGGCCACCAGCACAATGTCCACCATGCAATATGGCTGACTTGGAAGTCACCTATACAACATGGCAAGCAGCACAATGTCCCCCATGCAATATGGCTGACTTGGAAGTCACCTATACAAGACAACCAGCACAATGTCCCCCATGCAATATGGCTGACTTGGAAGTCACCTATACAATACAACCAGCACAATGTCCCCCATGCAATATGGCTGACTTGGAAGTCACCTATAGGACATGGCCACCAGCACAATGTCCCCCAAGCAATATGGCTGACTTGGAAGTCACCTATACAAGACAACCAGCACAATGTCCCCCATGCAATATGGCTAACTTGGAAGTCACCTATACAATACAACCAGCACAATGTCCCCCAAGCAATATGGCTGACTTGGAAGTCACCTATACAACATGGCAACCAGCACAATGTCCCCCATGCAATATGGCTGACTTGGAAGTCACCTATACAAGACAACCAGCACAATGTCCCCCATGCAATATGGCTGACTTGCAAGTCACCTATACAACATGGCAACCAGCACAATGTCCCACAAGCAATATGGCTGACTTGGAAGGCACCTATAGAACATGGCCACCAGCACAATGTCCCCCAAGCAATATGGCTGACTTGGAAGTCACCTATACAAGACAACCAGCACAATGTCCCCCATGCAACACGGCTGACTTGGAAGTCACCTATACAAGACAACCAGCACAATGTCCCCCATGCAATATGGCTGACTTGGAAGTCACCTATACAACACAACCAGCACAATGTCCCCAAAGCAATATGGCTCACTTGGAAGTCACCTATACAACATGGCAACCAGCACAATGTCCCCCATGCAATATGGCTGACTTGGAAGTCACCTATACAATACAACCAGCACAATGTCCCCCAAGCAATATGGCTGACTTGGAAGTCACCTATAGAACATGGCCACCAGCACAATGTCCCCCATGCAATATGACTGACTTGGAAGTCACCTATAGAACATGGCAACCAGTACAATGTCCCCCAAGCAATATGGCTGACTTGGAAGTCACCTATACAAGACAACCAGCACAATTTCCCCCATGCAATATGGCTGACTTGGAAGTCACCTATAGGACATGGCAACCAG
Organism: Petromyzon marinus; assembly: GCF_048934315.1. Lineage (NCBI taxonomy): Eukaryota > Metazoa > Chordata > Hyperoartia > Petromyzontiformes > Petromyzontidae > Petromyzon > Petromyzon marinus. Next base: position 50,958 of record NW_027422894.1, on the reverse strand, counting down.
CACAATGTCCCCCATGCAATATGGCTGACTTGGAAGTCACCTATACAATACAACCAGCACAATGTCCCCCATGCAATATGGCTGACTTGGAAGTCACCTATACAACATGGCAACCAGCACAATGTCCCCCATGCAATATGGCTGACTTGGAAGTCACCTATAGAACATGGCCACCAGCACAATGTCCCCCATGCAATATGGCTGACTTGGAAGTCACCTATACAACATGGCAACCAGCACAATGTCCCCCAAGCAATATGGCTGACTTGGAAGTCACCTATAGAACATGGCCACCAGCACAATGTCCCCCAAGCAATATGGCTGACTTGGAAGTCACCTATAGAACATGGCAACCAGCACAATGTCCCCCAAGCAATATGGCTGACTTGGAAGTCACCTATACAAAACAACCAGCACAATGTCCCCCATGCAATATGGCTGACTTGGAAGTCGCCTATAGGACATGGCAACCAGCACAATGTCCCCCATGCAATATGGCTGACTTGGAAGTCACCTATAGAACATGGCCACCAGCACAATGTCCCCCAAGCAATATGGCTCACTTGGAAGTCACCTATACAATACAACCAGCACAATGTCCCCCATGCAATATGGCTGACTTGGAAGTCACCTATACAATACAACCAGCACAATGTCCCAAATGCAATATGGCTGACTTGGAAGTCACCCATAGAACATGGCCACCAGCACAATGTCCCCCATGCAATATGGCTGACTTGGAAGTCACCTATACAACATGGCAACCAGCACAATGTTCCCCATGCAATATGGCTGACTTGGTAGTCACCTATACAATACAACCAGCACAATGTCCCCCAAGCAATATGGCTGACTTGGAAGTCACCTATACAAGACAACCAGCACAATGTCCCCCATGCAATATGGCTGACTTGGAAGTCACCTATACAATACAACCAGCACAATGTCCCCCATGCAATATGGCTGACTTGGAAGTCACCTATACAATACAACCAGCACAATGTCCCCCATGCAATATGGCTGATTTGGAAGTCACCTATACAACACAACCAGCACAATGTCCCCCATGCAATATGGCTGACTTGGAAGTCACCTATACAAGACAACCAGCACAATGTCCCCCATGCAATATGGCTGACTTGGAAGTCACCTATACAATACAACCAGCACAATGTCCCCCATGCAATATGGCTGACTTGGAAGTCACCTATAGGACATGGCAACCAGCACAATGTCCCCCAAGCAATATGGCTGACTTAAAAGTCACCTATACAAGACAACCAGCACAATTTCCCCATGCAATATGGCTGACTTGGAAGTCACCTATAGGACATGGCAACCAGCACAATGTCCCCCATGCAATATGGATGACTTGGAAGTCACCTATACAAGACAACCAGCACAATGTCCCAAATGCAATATCGCTTACTTGGAAGTCACCTATAGAACATGGCCACCAGCACAATATCCCCCAGGCAATATGGCTGACTTGGAAGTCACCTATACAACATGGCAACCAGCACAATGTCCCCCATGCAATATGGCTGACTTGGAAGTCACCTATACAATACAACCAGCACAATGTCCCCCAAGCAATATGGCTGACTTGGAAGTCACCTATACAAGACAACCAGCACAATGTCCCCCATGCAATATGGCTGACTTGGAAGTCACCTATAGGACATGGCCACCAGCACAATGTCCCCCATGCAATATGGCTGACTTGGAAGTCACCTATACAATACAACCAGCACAATGTCCCCCATGCAATATGGCTGATTTACGAAGTCACCTATACAACACAACCAGCACAATGTCCCCCATGCAATATGGCTAACTTGGAAGTCACCTATACAATACAACCAGCACAATGTCCCCCATGCAATATGGCTGATTTGGAAGTCACCTATACAACACAACCAGCACAATGTCCCCCATGCAATATGGCTGACTTGGAAGTCACCTATAGAACATGGCCACCAGCACAATGTCCCCCATGCAATATGGCTGACTTGGAAGTCACCTATACAACATGGCAACCAGCACAATGTCCCCCAAGCAATATGGCTGACTTGGAAGTCACCTATACAACATGGCAACCAGCACAATGTCCCCCAAGCAATATGGCTGACTTAAAAGTCACCTATACAAGACAACCAGCACAATGTCCCAAATGCAATATGGCTGACTTGGAAGTCACCTATAGAACATGGCCACCAGCACAATGTCCCCCATGCAATATGGCTGACTTGGAAGTCACCTATACAACATGGCAACCAGCACAATGTCCCCCATGCAATATGGCTGACTTGGAGGTCACCTATACAATACAACCAGCACAATGTCCCCCAAGCAATATGGCTGACTTGGAAGTCACCTATACAAGACAACCAGCACAATGTCCCCCATGCAATATGGCTGACTTGGAAGTCACCTATACAATACAACCAGCACAATGTCCCCCATGCAATATGGCTGATTTGGAAGTCACCTATACAACACAACCAGCACAATGTCCCCCATGCAAACTGGCTGACTTGGAAGTCACCTATACAAGACAACCAGCACAATGTCCCAAATGCAATATGGCTGACTTGGAAGTCACCTATAGAACATGGCCACCAGCACAATGTCCCCCATGCAATATGGCTGACTTGGAAGTCACCTATACAACATGGCAACCAGCACAATGTCCCCCATGCAATATGGCTGACTTGGAAGTCACCTATAGAACATGGCCACCAGCACAATGTCCCCCATGCAATATGGCTGACTTGGAAGTCACCTATAGAACATGGCCACCAGCACAATGTCCCCCAAGCAATATGGCTGACTTGGAAGTCACCTATACAAGACAACCAGCACAATGTTCCCCATGCAATATGGCTGACTTGGAAGTCACCTATAGGACATGGCAACCAACACAATGTCCCCCATGCAATATGGCTGACTTAGAAGTCACCTATAGAACATGGCCACGAGCACAATGTCCCCCATGCAATATGGCTGACTTGGAAGTCACCTATACAACATGGCAACCAGCACAATGTCCCCCATGCAATATGGCTGAATTGGAAGTCACCTATACAATACAACCAGCACAATGTCCCCCAAGCAATATGGCTGACTTGGAAGTCACCTATACAAGACAACCAGCACAATGTCCCCCATGCAATATGCCTGACTTGGAAGTCACCTATACAATACAACCAGCACAATGTCCCCCATGCAATATGGCTGATTTGGAAGTCACCTATACAACACAACCAGCACAATGTCCCCCATGCAATATGGCTGACTTGGAAGTCACCTATACAAGACAACCAGCACAATGTCCCAAATGCAATATGGCTGACTTGGAAGTCACCTATAGAACATGGCCACCAGCACAATGTCCCCCAAGCAATATGGCTGACTTAAAAGTCACCTATACAAGACAACCAGCACAATTTCCCCCATGCAATATGGCTGACTTGGAAGTCACCTATAGGACATGGCAACCAGCACAATGTCCCCCATGCAATATGGCTGACTTGTAAGTCACCTATACAACATGGCAACCAGCACAATGTCCCCCATGCAATATGGCTGACTTGGAAGTCACCTATACAACATGGCAACCAGCACAATGTCCCCCATGCAATATGGCTGACTTGGAAGTCACCTTTACAACATGGCCACCAGCACAATGTCCCCCATGCAATATGGCTGACTTGGAAGTCACCTATACAATACAACCAGCACAATGTCCCCCATGCAACACGGCTGACTTGGAAGTCACCTATACAAGACAACCAGCACAATGTCCCCCATGCAATATGGCTGACTTGGAAGTCACCTATACAACACAACCAGCACAATGTCCCCCAAGCAATATGGCTCACTTGGAAGTCACCTATACAACATGGCAACCAGCACAATGTCCCCCATGCAATATGGCTGACTTGGAAGTCACCTATACAAGACAACCAGCACAATGTCCCCCATGCAATATGGCTGACTTGGAAGTCACCTATACAACACAACCAGCACAATGTCCCCAAAGCAATATGGCTCACTTGGAAGTCACCTATACAACATGGCAACCAGCACAATGTCCCCCATGCAATATGGCTGACTTGGAAGTCACCTATACAATACAACCAGCACAATGTCCCCCAAGCAATATGGCTGACTTGGAAGTCACCTATAGAACATGGCCACCAGCACAATGTCCCCCATGCAATATGACTGACTTGGAAGTCACCTATAGAACATGGCAACCAGCACAATGTCCCCCAAGCAATATGGCTGACTTGGAAGTCACCTATACAAGACAACCAGCACAATTTCCCCCATGCAATATGGCTGACTTGGAAGTCACCTATAGGACATGGCAACCAGCACAATGTCCCCCATGCAATATGGCTGACTTGGAAGTCACCTATACAATACAACCAGCACAATGTCCCCCATGCAATATGGCTGATTTGGAAGTCACCTATACAACATGGCAACCAGCACAATGTCCCCCATGCAATATGGCTGACTTGGAAGTCACCTATAGAACATGGCCACCAGCACAATGTCCCCCATGCAATATGGCTGACTTGGAAGTCACCTATACAACATGGCAACCAGCACAATGTCCCCCAAGCAATATGGCTGACTTGGAAGTCACCTATAGAACATGGCCACCAGCACAATGTCCCCCAAGCAATATGGCTGACTTGGAAGTCACCTATAGAACATGGCAACCAGCACAATGTCCCCCAAGCAATATGGCTGACTTGGAAGTCACCTATACAAAACAACCAGCACAATGTCCCCCATGCAATATGGCTGACTTGGAAGTCACCTATAGGACATGGCAACCAGCACAATGTCCCCCATGCAATATGGCTGACTTGGAAGTCACCTATAGAACATGGCCACCAGCACAATGTCCCCCAAGCAATATGGCTCACTTGGAAGTCACCTATACAATACAACCAGCACAATGTCCCCCATGCAATATGGCTGACTTGGAAGTCACCTATACAATACAACCAGCACAATGTCCCAAATGCAATATGGCTGACTTGGGAGTCACCCATAGAACATGGCCACCAGCACAATGTCCCCCATGCAATATGGCTGACTTGGAAGTCACCTATACAACATGGCAACCAGCACAATGTCCCCCATGCAATATGGCTGACTTGGTAGTCACCTATACAATACAACCAGCACAATGTCCCCCAAGCAATATGGCTGACTTGGAAGTCACCTATACAAGACAACCAGCACAATGTCCCCCATGCAATATGGCTGACTTGGAAGTCACCTATACAATACAACCAGCACAATGTCCCCCATGCAATATGGCTGACTTGGAAGTCACCTATACAATACAACCAGCACAATGTCCCCCATGCAATATGGCTGATTTGGAAGTCACCTATACAACACAACCAGCACAATGTCCCCCATGCAATATGGCTGACTTGGAAGTCACCTATACAAGACAACCAGCACAATGTCCCCCATGCAATATGGCTGACTTGGAAGTCACCTATACAATACAACCAGCACAATGTCCCCCATGCAATATGGCTGACTTGGAAGTCAACTATAGGACATGGCAACCAGCACAATGTCCCCCAAGCAATATGGCTGACTTAAAAGTCACCTATACAAGACAACCAGCACAATTTCCCCCATGCAATATGGCTGACTTGGAAGTCACCTATAGGACATGGCAACCAGCACAATGTCCCCCATGCAATATGGATGACTTGGAAGTCACCTATACAAGACAACCAGCACAATGTCCCAAATGCAATATCGCTTACTTGGAAGTCACCTATAGAACATGGCCACCAGCACAATATCCCCCAGGCAATATGGCTGACTTGGAAGTCACCTATACAACATGGCAACCAGCACAATGTCCCCCATGCAATATGGCTGACTTGGAAGTCACCTATACAATACAACCAGCACAATGTCCCCCAAGCAATATGGCTGACTTGGAAGTCACCTATACAAGACAACCAGCACAATGTCCCCCATGCAATATGGCTGACTTGGAAGTCACCTATAGGACATGGCCACCAGCACAATGTCCCCCATGCAATATGGCTGACTTGGAAGTCACCTATACAATACAACCAGCACAATGTCCCCCATGCAATATGGCTGATTTACGAAGTCACCTATACAACACAACCAGCACAATGTCCCCCATGCAATATGGCTAACTTGGAAGTCACCTATACAATACAACCAGCACAATGTCCCCCATGCAATATGGCTGATTTGGAAGTCACCTATACAACACAACCAGCACAATGTCCCCCATGCAATATGGCTGACTTGGAAGTCACCTATAGAACATGGCCACCAGCACAATGTCCCCCATGCAATATGGCTGACTTGGAAGTCACCTATACAACATGGCAACCAGCACAATGTCCCCCAAGCAATATGGCTGACTTGGAAGTCACCTATACAACATGGCAACCAGCACAATGTCCCCCAAGCAATATGGCTGACTTAAAAGTCACCTATACAAGACAACCAGCACAATGTCCCAAATGCAATATGGCTGACTTGGAAGTCACCTATAGAACATGGCCACCAGCACAATGTCCCCCATGCAATATGGCTGACTTGGAAGTCACCTATACAACATGGCAACCAGCACAATGTCCCCCATGCAATATGGCTGACTTGGAGGTCACCTATACAATACAACCAGCACAATGTCCCCCAAGCAATATGGCTGACTTGGAAGTCACCTATACAAGACAACCAGCACAATGTCCCCCATGCAATATGGCTGACTTGGAAGTCACCTATACAATACAACCAGCACAATGTCCCCCATGCAATATGGCTGATTTGGAAGTCACCTATACAACACAACCAGCACAATGTCCCCCATGCAAACTGGCTGACTTGGAAGTCACCTATACAAGACAACCAGCACAATGTCCCAAATGCAATATGGCTGACTTGGAAGTCACCTATAGAACATGGCCACCAGCACAATGTCCCCCATGCAATATGGCTGACTTGGAAGTCACCTATACAACATGGCAACCAGCACAATGTCCCCCATGCAATATGGCTGACTTGGAAGTCACCTATAGAACATGGCCACCAGCACAATGTCCCCCATGCAATATGGCTGACTTGGAAGTCACCTATAGAACATGGCCACCAGCACAATGTCCCCCAAGCAATATGGCTGACTTGGAAGTCACCTATACAAGACAACCAGCACAATGTTCCCCATGCAATATGGCTGACTTGGAAGTCACCTATAGGACATGGCAACCAACACAATGTCCCCCATGCAATATGGCTGACTTAGAAGTCACCTATAGAACATGGCCACGAGCACAATGTCCCCCATGCAATATGGCTGACTTGGAAGTCACCTATACAACATGGCAACCAGCACAATGTCCCCCATGCAATATGGCTGAATTGGAAGTCACCTATACAATACAACCAGCACAATGTCCCCCAAGCAATATGGCTGACTTGGAAGTCACCTATACAAGACAACCAGCACAATGTCCCCCATGCAATATGCCTGACTTGGAAGTCACCTATACAATACAACCAGCACAATGTCCCCCATGCAATATGGCTGATTTGGAAGTCACCTATACAACACAACCAGCACAATGTCCCCCATGCAATATGGCTGACTTGGAAGTCACCTATACAAGACAACCAGCACAATGTCCCAAATGCAATATGGCTGACTTGGAAGTCACCTATAGAACATGGCCACCAGCACAATGTCCCCCAAGCAATATGGCTGACTTAAAAGTCACCTATACAAGACAACCAGCACAATTTCCCCCATGCAATATGGCTGACTTGGAAGTCACCTATAGGACATGGCAACCAGCACAATGTCCCCCATGCAATATGGCTGACTTGTAAGTCACCTATACAACATGGCAACCAGCACAATGTCCCCCATGCAATATGGCTGACTTGGAAGTCACCTATACAACATGGCAACCAGCACAATGTCCCCCATGCAATATGGCTGACTTGGAAGTCACCTTTATAACATGGCCACCAGCACAATGTCCCCCATGCAATATGGCTGACTTGGAAGTCACCTATACAATACAACCAGCACAATGTCAACCCATGCAACACGGCTGACTTGGAAGTCACCTATACAAGACAACCAGCACAATGTCCCCCATGCAATATGGCTGACTTGGAAGTCACCTATACAACACAACCAGCACAATGTCCCCCAAGCAATATGGCTCACTTGCAAGTCACCTATACAACATGGCAACCAGCACAATGTCCCCCATGCAATATGGCTGACTTGGAAGTCACCTATAGGACATGGCAACCAGCACAATGTCCCCCATGCAATATGGCTGACTTGGAAGTCACCTATAGAACATGGCCACCAGCACAATGTCCCCCAAGCAATATGGCTCACTTGGAAGTCACCTATACAATACAACCAGCACAATGTCCCCCATGCAATATGGCTGACTTGGAAGTCACCTATACAATGCAACCCGCACAATGTCCCCCATGCAATATGGCTGACTTGGAAGTCACCTATACAACACAACCAGCACAATGTCCCCCATGCAATATGGCTGACTTGGAAGTCACCTATACAACACAACCAGCACAATGTCCCCCATGCAATATGGCTCACTTTGAAGTCACCTATACAACATGGCATCCAGCACAATGTCCCCCATGCAATATGGCTGACTTGGAAGTCACCTATACAACATGGCAACCAGCACAATGTCCCCCATGCAATATGGCTGACTTGGAAGTCACCTATAAAACATGGCCACCAGCACAATGTCCCCCAAGCAATATGGCTGACTTGGAAGTCACCTATACAAGACAACCAGCACAATGTTCCCCATGCAATATGGATGACTTGGAAGTCACCTATAGGACATGGCAACCAACACAATGTCCCCCATGCAATATGGCTGACTTAGAAGTCACCTATAGAACATGGCCACGAGCACAATGTCCCCCATGCAATATGGCTGACTTGGAAGTCACCTATACAACATGGCAACCAGCACAATGTCCCCCATGCAATATGGCTGAATTGGAAGTCACCTATACAATACAACCAGCACAATGTCCCCCAAGCAATATGGCTGACTTGGAAGTCACCTATACAAGACAACCAGCACAATGTCCCCCATGCAATATGCCTGACTTGGAAGTCACCTATACAATACAACCAGCACAATGTCCCCCATGCAATATGGCTGATTTGGAAGTCACCTATACAACACAACCAGCACAATGTCCCCCATGCAATATGGCTGACTTGGAAGTCACCTATACAAGACAACCAGCACAATGTCCCAAATGCAATATGGCTGACTTGGAAGTCACCTATAGAACATGGCCACCAGCACAATGTCCCCCATGCAATATGGCTGACTTGGAAGTCACCTATACAACATGGCAACCAGCACAATGTCCCCCAAGCAATTTGGCTGACTTAAAAGTCACCTATACAAGACAACCAGCACAATTTCCCCCATGCAATATGGCTGACTTGGAAGTCACCTATAGGACATGGCAACCAGCACAATGTCCCCCATGCAATATGGCTGACTTGTAAGTCACCTATACAACATGGCAACCAGCACAATGTCCCCCATGCAATATGGCTGACTTGGAAGTCACCTATACAACATGGCAACCAGCACAATGTCCCCCATGCAATATGGCTGACTTGGAAGTGACCTTTACAACATGGCCACCAGCACAATGTCCCCCATGCAATATGGCTGACTTGGAAGTCACCTATACAATACAACCAGCACAATGTCCCCCATGCAACACGGCTGACTTGGAAGTCACCTATACAAGACAACCAGCACAATGTCCCCCATGCAATATGGCTGACTTGGAAGTCACCTATACAACACAACCAGCACAATGTCCCCCAAGCAATATGGCTCACTTGGAAGTCACCTATACAACATGGCAACCAGCATAATGTCCCCCATGCAATATGGCTGACTTGGAAGTCACCTATAGGACATGGCAACCAGCACAATGTCCCCCATGCAATATGGCTGACTTGGAAGTCACCTATAGAACATGGCCACCAGCACAATGTCCCCCAAGCAATATGGCTCACTTGGAAGTCACCTATACAATACAACCAGCACAATGTCCCCCATGCAATATGGCTGACTTGGAAGTCACCTATACAATACAACCCGCACAATGTCCCCCATGCAATATGGCTGACTTGGAAGTCACCTATACAACACAACCAGCACAATGTCCCCCATGCAATATGGCTGACTTGGAAGTCACCTATACAACACAACCAGCACAATGTCCCCCATGCAATATGGCTCACTTTGAAGTCACCTATACAACATGGCATCCAGCACAATGTCCCCCATGCAATATGGCTGACTTGGAAGTCACCTATACAACATGGCAACCAGCACAATGTCCCCCATGCAATATGGCTGACTTGGAAGTCACCTATAAAACATGGCAACCAGCACAATGTCCCCCATGCAATATGGCTGACTTGGAAGTCACCTATACAAGAAACCAGCACAATGTCCCCCATGCAATGTGGCTGACTTGGAAGTCACCTATAGAACATGGCCACCAGCACAATGTCCCCCATGCAATATGGCTGACTTGGAAGTCACCTATACAAGACAACCAGCACAATGTCCCCCATGCAATATGGCTGACTTGGAAGTCACCTATACAAGACAACCAGCACAATGTCCCCCATGCAACACGGCTGACTTGGAAGTCACCTATACAAGACAACCAGCACAATGTCCCCCATGCAATATGGCTGACTTGGAAGTCACCTATACAACACAACCAGCACAATGTCCCCCAAGCAATATGGCTCACTTGGAAGTCACCTATACAACATGGCAACCAGCATAATGTCCCCCATGCAATATGGCTGACTTGGAAGTCACCTATAGGACATGGCAACCAGCACAATGTCCCCCATGCAATATGGCTGACTTGGAAGTCACCTATAGAACATGGCCACCAGCACAATGTCCCCCAAGCAATATGGCTCACTTGGAAGTCACCTATACAATACAACCAGCACAATGTCCCCCATGCAATATGGCTGACTTGGAAGTCACCTATACAATACAACCCGCACAATGTCCCCCATGCAATATGGCTGACTTGGAAGTCACCTATACAACACAACCAGCACAATGTCCCCCATGCAATATGGCTGACTTGGAAGTCACCTATACAACACAACCAGCACAATGTCCCCCATGCAATATGGCTCACTTTGAAGTCACCTATACAACATGGCATCCAGCACAATGTCCCCCATGCAATATGGCTGACTTGGAAGTCACCTATACAACATGGCAACCAGCACAATGTCCCCCATGCAATATGGCTGACTTGGAAGTCACCTATAAAACATGGCAACCAGCACAATGTCCCCCATGCAATATGGCTGACTTGGAAGTCACCTATACAAGAAACCAGCACAATGTCCCCCATGCAATGTGGCTGACTTGGAAGTCACCTATAGAACATGGCCACCAGCACAATGTCCCCCATGCAATATGGCTGACTTGGAAGTCACCTATACAAGACAACCAGCACAATGTCCCCCATGCAATATGGCTGACTTGGAAGTCACCTATACAAGACAACCAGCACAATGTCCCAAATGCAATATGGCTGACTTGGAAGTCACCTATAGAACATGGCCACCAGCACAATGTCCCCCATGCAATATGGCTGACTTGGAAGTCACCTATACAACATGGCAACCAGCACAATGTTCCCCATGCAATATGGCTGACTTGGAAGTCACCTATAGAACATGGCCACCAGCACAATGTCCCCCATGCAATATGGCTGACTTGGAAGTCACCTATAGAACATGGCCACCAGCACAATGTCCCCCAAGCAATATGGCTGACTTGGAAGTCACCTATACAAGACAACCAGCACAATGTTCCCCATGCAATATGGTTGACTTGGAAGTCACCTATAGGACATGGCAACCAACACAATGTCCCCCATGCAATATGGCTGACTTAGAAGTCACCTATAGAACATGGCCACCAGCACAATGTCCCCCATGCAATATGGCAGACTTGGAAGTCACCTATACAACATGGCAACCAGCACAATGTCCCCCTTGCAATATGGCTGACTTGGAAGTCACCTATACAATACAACCAGCACAATGTCCCCCAAGCAATATGGCTGACTTGGAAGTCACCTATACAAGACAACCAGCACAATGTCCCCCATGCAATATGCCTGACTTGGAAGTCACCTATACAATACAACCAGCACAATGTCCCCCATGCAATATGGCTGATTTGGAAGTCACCTATACAACACAACCAGCACAATGTCCCCCATGCAATATGGCTGACTTGGAAGTCACCTATACAAGACAACCAGCACAATGTCCCAAATGCAATATGGCTGACTTGGAAGTCACCTATAGAACATGGCCACCAGCACAATGTCCCCCATGCAATATGGCTGACTTGGAAGTCACCTATACAACATGGCAACCAGCACAATGTCCCCCAAGCAATATGGCTTACTTAAAAGTCACCTATACAAGACAACCAGCACAATTTCCCCCATGCAATATGGCTGACTTGGAAGTCACCTATAGGACATGGCAACCAGCACAATGTCCCCCATGCAATATGGCTGACTTGTAAGTCACCTATACAACATGGCAACCAGCACAATGTCCCCCATGCAATATGGCTGACTTGGAAGTCACCTATACAACATGGCAACCAGTACAATGTCCCCCATGCAATATGGCTGACTTGGAAGTCACCTTTACAACATGGCCACCAGCACAATGTCCCCCATGCAATATTGCTGACTTGGAAGTCACCTATACAATACAACCAGCACAATGTCCCCCATGCAACACGGCTGACTTGGAAGTCACCTATACAAGACAACCAGCACAATGTCCCCCATGCAATATGGCTGAATTGGAAGTCACCTATACAACACAACCAGCACAATGTCCCCCAAGCAATATGGCTCACTTGGAAGTCACCTATACAACATGGCAACCAGGACAATGTCCCCCATGCAATATGGCTGACTTGGAAGTCACCTATAGGACATGGCAACCAGCACAATGTCCCCCATGCAATATGGCTGACTTGGAAGTCACCTATAGAACATGGCCACCAGCACAATGTCCCCCAAGCAATATGGCTCACTTGGAAGTCACCTATACAATACAACCAGCACAATGTCCCCCATGCAATATGGCTGACTTGGAAGTCACCTATACAATACAACCCGCACAATGTCCCCCATGCAATATGGCTGACTTGGAAGTCACCTATACAACACAACCAGCACAATGTCCCCCATGCAATATGGCTGACTTGGAAGTCACCTATACAACACAACCAGCACAATGTCCCCCATGCAATATGGCTCACTTGGAAGTCACCTATACAACATGGCATCCAGCACAATGTCCCCCATGCAATATGGCTGACTTGGAAGTCACCTATACAACATGGCAACCAGCACAATGTCCCCCATGCAATATGGCTGACTTGAAAGTCACCTATACAAGAAACCAGCACAATGTCCCCCATGCAATGTGGCTGACTTGGAAGTCACCTATAGAACATGGCCACCAGCACAATGTCCCCCATGCAATATGGCTGACTTGGAAGTCACCTATACAAGACAACCAGCACAATGTCCCCCATGCAATATGGCTGACTTGGAAGTCACCTATAGGACATGGCCACCAGCACAATGTCCCCCATGCAATATGGCTGACTTGGAAGTCACCTATACAATACAACCAGCACAATGTCCCCCATGCAATATGGCTGACTTGGAAGTCACCTATACAATACAACCAGCACAATGTCCCCCATGCAATATGGCTGATTTGGAAGTCACCTATACAACACAACCAGCACAATGTCCCCCATGCAATATGGCTGACTTGGAAGTCACCTATACAATACAAACAGCACAATGTCCCCCAAGCAATATGGCTGACTTGGAAGTCACCTATACAAGACAACCAGAACAATGTCCCCCATGCAATATGGCTGACTTGGAAGTCACCTATACAATACAACCAGCACAATGTCCCCCATGCAATATGGCTGATTTACGAAGTCACCTATACAACACAACCAGCACAATGTCCCCCATGCAATATGGTTGATTTGGAAGTCACCTATACAACACAACCAGCACAATGTCCCCCATGCAATATGGCTGACTTGGAAGTCACCTATACAAGACAACCAGCACAATGTCCCCCATGCAATATGCCTGACTTGGAAGTCACCTATACAATACAACCAGCACAATGTCCCCCATGCAATATGGCTGATTTGGAAGTCACCTATACAACACAACCAGCACAATGTCCCCCATGCAATATGGCTGACTTGGAAGTCACCTATACAAGACAACCAGCACAATGTCCCAAATGCAATATGGCTGACTTGGAAGTCACCTATAGAACATGGCCACCAGCACAATGTCCCCCCATGCAATATGGCTGACTTGGAAGTCACCTATACAACATGGCAACCAGCACAATGTCCCCCAAGCAATATGGCTGACTTAAAAGTCACCTATACAAGACAACCAGCACAATTTCCCCCATGCAATATGGCTGACTTGGAAGTCACCTATAGGACATGGAAACCAGCACAATGTCCCCCATGCAATATGGCTGACTTGTAAGTCACCTATACAACATGGCAACCAGCACAATGTCCCCCATGCAATATGGCTGACTTGGAAGTCACCTATACAACATGGCAACCAGCACAATGTCCCCCATGCAATATGGCTGACTTGGAAGTCACCTTTACAACATGGCCACCAGCACAATGTCCCCCATGCAATATTGCTGACTTGGAAGTCACCTATACAATACAACCAGCACAATGTCCCCCATGCAACACGGCTGACTTGGAAGTCACCTATACAAGACAACCAGCACAATGTCCCCCATGCAATATGGCTGACTTGGAAGTCACCTATACAACACAACCAGCACAATGTCCCCCAAGCAATATGGCTCACTTGGAAGTCACCTATACAACATGGCAACCAGCACAATGTCCCCCATGCAATATGGCTGACTTGGAAGTCACCTATACAATACAACCAGCACAATGTCCCCCATGCAATATGGCTGACTTGGAAGTCACCTATACAATACAACCAGCACAATGTCCCCCATGCAATATGGCTGATTTGGAAGTCACCTATACAACACAACCAGCACAATGTCCCCCATGCAATATGGCTGACTTGGAAGTCACCTATACAATACAAACAGCACAATGTCCCCCAAGCAATATGGCTGACTTGGAAGTCACCTATACAAGACAACCAGAACAATGTCCCCCATGCAATATGGCTGACTTGGAAGTCACCTATACAATACAACCAGCACAATGTCCCCCATGCAATATGGCTGATTTACGAAGTCACCTATACAACACAACCAGCACAATGTCCCCCATGCAATATGGTTGATTTGGAAGTCACCTATACAACACAACCAGCACAATGTCCCCCATGCAATATGGCTGACTTGGAAGTCACCTATACAAGACAACCAGCACAATGTCCCCCATGCAATATGCCTGACTTGGAAGTCACCTATACAATACAACCAGCACAATGTCCCCCATGCAATATGGCTGATTTGGAAGTCACCTATACAACACAACCAGCACAATGTCCCCCATGCAATATGGCTGACTTGGAAGTCACCTATACAAGACAACCAGCACAATGTCCCAAATGCAATATGGCTGACTTGGAAGTCACCTATAGAACATGGCCACCAGCACAATGTCCCCCATGCAATATGGCTGACTTGGAAGTCACCTATACAACATGGCAACCAGCACAATGTCCCCCAAGCAATATGGCTGACTTAAAAGTCACCTATACAAGACAACCAGCACAATTTCCCCCATGCAATATGGCTGACTTGGAAGTCACCTATAGGACATGGAAACCAGCACAATGTCCCCCATGCAATATGGCTGACTTGTAAGTCACCTATACAACATGGCAACCAGCACAATGTCCCCCATGCAATATGGCTGACTTGGAAGTCACCTATACAACATGGCAACCAGCACAATGTCCCCCATGCAATATGGCTGACTTGGAAGTCACCTTTACAACATGGCCACCAGCACAATGTCCCCCATGCAATATTGCTGACTTGGAAGTCACCTATACAATACAACCAGCACAATGTCCCCCATGCAACACGGCTGACTTGGAAGTCACCTATACAAGACAACCAGCACAATGTCCCCCACGCAATATGGCTGACTTGGAAGTCACCTATACAACACAACCAGCACAATGTCCCCCAAGCAATATGGCTCACTTGGAAGTCACTTATACAACATGGCAACCAGCACAATGTCCCCCATGCAATATGGCTGACTTGGAAGTCACCTATAGGACATGGCAACCAGCACAATGTCCCCCATGCAATATGGCTGACTTGGAAGTCACCTATACAATACAACCCGCACAATGTCCCCCATGCAATATGGCTGACTTGGAAGTCACCTATACAACACAACCAGCACAATGTCCCTCATGCAATATGGCTGACTTGGAAGTCACCTATACAACACAACCAGCACAATGTCCCCCATGCAATATGGCTCACTTGGAAGTCACCTATACAACATGGCATCCAGCACAATGTCCCCCATGCAATATGGCTGACTTGGAAGTCACCTATACAACATGGCAACCAGCACAATGTCCCCCATGCAATATGGCTGACTTGGAAGTCACCTATACAAGAAACCAGCACAATGTCCCCCATGCAATGTGGCTGACTTGGAAGTCACCTATAGAACATGGCCACCAGCACAATGTCCCCCATGCAATATGGCTGACTTGGAAGTCACCTATACAAGACAACCAGCACAATGTCCCCCATGCAATATGGCTGACTTGGAAGTCACCTATAGGACATGGCCACCAGCACAATGTCCCCCATGCAATATGGCTGACTTGGAAGTCACCTATACAATACAACCAGCACAATGTCCCCCATGCAATATGGCTGACTTGGAAGTCACCTATACAATACAACCAGCACAATGTCCCCCATGCAATATGGCTGATTTGGAAGTCACCTATACAACACAACCACCACAATGTCCCCCATGCAATATGGCTGACTTGGAAGTCACCTATACAATACAAACAGCACAATGTCCCCCAAGCAATATGGCTGACTTGGAAGTCACCTATACAAGACAACCAGAACAATGTCCCCCATGCAATATGGCTGACTTGGAAGTCACCTATACAATACAACCAGCACAATGTCCCCCATGCAATATGGCTGATTTACGAAGTCACCTATACAACACAACCAGCACAATGTCCCCCATGCAATATGGTTGATTTGGAAGTCACCTATACAACACAACCAGCACAATGTCCCCCATGCAATATGGCTGACTTGGAAGTCACCTATACAAGACAACCAGCACAATGTCCCCCATGCAATATGCCTGACTTGGAAGTCACCTATACAATACAACCAGCACAATGTCCCCCATGCAATATGGCTGATTTGGAAGTCACCTATACAACACAACCAGCACAATGTCCCCCATGCAATATGGCTGACTTGGAAGTCACCTATACAAGACAACCAGCACAATGTCCCAAATGCAATATGGCTGACTTGGAAGTCACCTATAGAACATGGCCACCAGCACAATGTCCCCCATGCAATATGGCTGACTTGGAAGTCACCTATACAACATGGCAACCAGCACAATGTCCCCCAAGCAATATGGCTGACTTAAAAGTCACCTATACAAGACAACCAGCACAATTTCCCCCATGCAATATGGCTGACTTGGAAGTCACCTATAGGACATGGAAACCAGCACAATGTCCCCCATGCAATATGGCTGACTTGTAAGTCACCTATACAACATGGCAACCAGCACAATGTCCCCCATGCAATATGGCTGACTTAAAAGTCACCTATACAACATGGCAACCAGCACAATGTCCCCCATGCAATATGGCTGACTTGGAAGTCACCTTTACAACATGGCCACCAGCACAATGTCCCCCATGCAATATTGCTGACTTGGAAGTCACCTATACAATACAACCAGCACAATGTCCCCCATGCAACACGGCTGACTTGGAAGTCACCTATACAAGACAACCAGCACAATGTCCCCCATGCAATATGGCTGACTTGGAAGTCACCTATACAACACAACCAGCACAATGTCCCCCAAGCAATATGGCTCACTTGGAAGTCACCTATACAACATGGCAACCAGCACAATGTCCCCCATGCAATATGGCTGACTTGGAAGTCACCTATAGGACATGGCAACCAGCACAATGTCCCCCATGCAATATGGCTGACTTGGAAGTCACCTATAGAACATGGCAACCAGCACAATGTCCCCCAAGCAATATGGCTCACTTGGAAGTCACCTATACAATACAACCAGCACAATGTCCCCCATGCAATATGGCTGACTTGGAAGTCACCTATACAATACAACCCGCACAATGTCCCCCATGCAATATGGCTGACTTAGAAGTCACCTATACAACACAACCAGCAAAATGTCCCCCATGCAATATGGCTGACTTGGAAGTCACCTATACAACACAACCAGCACAATGTCCCCCATGCAAAATGGCTCACTTGGAAGTCACCTATACAACATGGCATCCAGCACAATGTCCCCCATGCAATATGGCTGACTTGGAAGTCACCTATACAACATGGCAACCAGCACAATGTCCCCCATGCAATATGGCTGACTTGGAAGTCACCTATACAACATGGCAACCAGCACAATGTCCCCCATGCAATATGGCTGACTTGGAATTCACCTATACAAGAAACCAGCACAATGTCCCCCATGCAATGTGGCTGACTTGGAAGTCACCTATAGAACATGGCCACCAGCACAATGTCCCCCATGCAATATGGCTGACTTGGAAGTCACCTATACAACATGGCAACCAGTACAATGTCCCCCATGCAATATGGCTGACTTGGAAGTCACCTATACAATACAACCAGCACAATGTCCCCCATGCAATATGGCTGATTTGGAAGTCACCTATACAACACAACCAGCACAATGTCCCCCATGCAATATGGCTGACTTGGAAGTCACCTATACAAGACAACCAGCACAATGTCCCAAATGCAATATGGCTGACTTGGAAGTCACCTATAGAACATGGCCACCAGCACAATGTCCCCCATGCAATATGGCTGACTTGGAAGTCACCTATACAACATGGCAACCAGCACAATGTCCCCCAAGCAATATGGCTGACTTAAAAGTCACCTATACAAGACAACCAGCACAATTTCCCCCATGCAATATGGCTGACTTGGAAGTCACCTATAGGACATGGAAACCAGCACAATGTCCCCCATGCAATATGGCTGACTTGTAAGTCACCTATACAACATGGCAACCAGCACAATGTCCCCCATGCAATATGGCTGACTTGGAAGTCACCTATACAACATGGCAACCAGCACAATGTCCCCCATGCAATATGGCTGACTTGGAAGTCACCTTTACAACATGGCCACCAGCACAATGTCCCCCATGCAATATTGCTGACTTGGAAGTCACCTATACAATACAACGAGCACAATGTCCCCCATGCAACACGGCTGACTTGGAAGTCACCTATACAAGACAACCAGCACAATGTCCCCCATGCAATATGGCTGACTTGGAAGTCACCTATACAACACAACCAGCACAATGTCCCCCAAGCAATATGGCTCACTTGGAAGTCACCTATACAACATGGCAACCAGCACAATGTCCCCCATGCAATATGGCTGACTTGGAAGTCACCTATAGGACATGGCAACCAGCACAATGTCCCCCATGCAATATGGCTGACTTGGAAGTCACCTATAGAACATGGCAACCAGCACAATGTCCCCCAAGCAATATGGCTCACTTGGAAGTCACCTATACAATACAACCAGCACAATGTCCCCCATGCAATATGGCTGACTTGGAAGTCACCTATACAATACAACCCGCAAAATGTCCCCCATGCAATATGGCTGACTTGGAAGTCACCTATACAACACAACCAGCACAATGTCCCCCATGCAATATGGCTGACTTGGAAGTCACCTATACAACACAACCAGCACAATGTCCCCCATGCAAAATGGCTCACTTGGAAGTCACCTATACAACATGGCATCCAGCACAATGTCCCCCATGCAATATGGCTGACTTGGAAGTCACCTATACAACATGGCAACCAGCACAATGTCCCCCATGCAATATGGCTGACTTGGAAGTCACCTATACAATACAACCCGCACAATGTCCCCCATGCAATATGGCTGACTTGGAAGTCACCTATACAACACAACCAGCACAATGTCCCCCATGCAATATGGCTGACTTGGAAGTCACCTATACAACACAACCAGCACAATGTCCCCCATGCAAAATGGCTCACTTGGAAGTCACCTATACAACATGGCATCCAGCACAATGTCCCCCATGCAATATGGCTGACTTGGAAGTCACCTATACAACATGGCAACCAGCACAATGTCCCCCATGCAATATGGCTGACTTGGAAGTCACCTATACAACATGGCAACCAGCACAATGTCCCCCATGCAATATGGCTGACTTGGAATTCACCTATACAAGAAACCAGCACAATGTCCCCCATGCAATGTGGCTGACTTGGAAGTCACCTATAGAACATGGCCACCAGCACAATGTCCCCCATGCAATATGGCTGACTTGGAAGTCACCTATACAACATGGCAACCAGTACAATGTCCCCCATGCAATATGGCTGACTTGGAAGTCACCTATACAATACAACCAGCACAATGTCCCCCATGCAATATGGCTGATTTGGAAGTCACCTATACAACACAACCAGCACAATGTCCCCCATGCAATATGGCTGACTTGGAAGTCACCTATACAAGACAACCAGCACAATGTCCCAAATGCAATATGGCTGACTTGGAAGTCACCTATAGAACATGGCCACCAGCACAATGTCCCCCATGCAATATGGCTGACTTGGAAGTCACCTATACAACATGGCAACCAGCACAATGTCCCCCAAGCAATATGGCTGACTTAAAAGTCACCTATACAAGACAACCAGCACAATTTCCCCCATGCAATATGGCTGACTTGGAAGTCACCTATAGGACATGGAAACCAGCACAATGTCCCCCATGCAATATGGCTGACTTGTAAGTCACCTATACAACATGGCAACCAGCACAATGTCCCCCATGCAATATGGCTGACTTGGAAGTCACCTATACAACATGGCAACCAGCACAATGTCCCCCATGCAATATGGCTGACTTGGAAGTCACCTTTACAACATGGCCACCAGCACAATGTCCCCCATGCAATATTGCTGACTTGGAAGTCACCTATACAATACAACGAGCACAATGTCCCCCATGCAACACGGCTGACTTGGAAGTCACCTATACAAGACAACCAGCACAATGTCCCCCATGCAATATGGCTGACTTGGAAGTCACCTATACAACACAACCAGCACAATGTCCCCCAAGCAATATGGCTCACTTGGAAGTCACCTATACAACATGGCAACCAGCACAATGTCCCCCATGCAATATGGCTGACTTGGAAGTCACCTATAGGACATGGCAACCAGCACAATGTCCCCCATGCAATATGGCTGACTTGGAAGTCACCTATAGAACATGGCAACCAGCACAATGTCCCCCAAGCAATATGGCTCACTTGGAAGTCACCTATACAATACAACCAGCACAATGTCCCCCATGCAATATGGCTGACTTGGAAGTCACCTATACAATACAACCCGCACAATGTCCCCCATGCAATATGGCTGACTTGGAAGTCACCTATACAACACAACCAGCACAATGTCCCCCATGCAATATGGCTGACTTGGAAGTCACCTATACAACACAACCAGCACAATGTCCCCCATGCAAAATGGCTCACTTGGAAGTCACCTATACAACATGGCATCCAGCACAATGTCCCCCATGCAATATGGCTGACTTGGAAGTCACCTATACAACATGGCAACCAGCACAATGTCCCCCATGCAATATGGCTGACTTGGAAGTCACCTATACAACATGGCAACCAGCACAATGTCCCCCATGCAATATGGCTGACTTGGAATTCACCTATACAAGAAACCAGCACAATGTCCCCCATGCAATGTGGCTGACTTGGAAGTCACCTATAGAACATGGCCACCAGCACAATGTCCCCCATGCAATATGGCTGACTTGGAAGTCACCTATACAAGACAACCAGCACAATGTCCCCCATGCAATATGGCTGACTTGGAAGTCACCTATAGGACATGGCCACCAGCACAATGTCCCCCATGCAATATGGCTGAATTGGAAGTCACCTATACAAGACAACCAGAACAATGTCCCCCATGCAATATGGCTGACTTGGAAGTCACCTATACAATACAACCAGCACAATGTCCCCCATGCAATATGGCCGATTTACGAAGTCACCTATACAACACAACCAGCACAATGTCCCCCATGCAATATGGCTGACTTGGAAGTCACCTATACAAGACAACCAGCACAATGTCCCCCATGCAATATGGCTGACTTGGAAGTCACCTATAGGACATGGCCACCAGCACAATGTCCCCCATGCAATATGGCTGACTTGGAAGTCACCTATACAATACAACCAGCACAATGTCCCCCATGAAATATGGCTGACTTGAAAGTCACCTATACAATACAACCAGCACAATGTCCCCCATGCAATATGGCTGATTTGGAAGTCACCTATACAACACAACCAGCACAATGTCCCCCATGCAATATGGCTGACTTGGAAGTCACCTATAGAACATGGCCACCAGCACAATGTCCCCCATGCAATATGGCTGACTTGGAAGTCACCTATACAACATGGCAACCAGCACAATGTCCCCCAAGCAATATGGCTGACTTGGAAGTCACCTATACAACATGGCAACCAGCACAATGTCCCCCAAGCAATATGGCTGACTTGGAAGTCACCTATAGAACATTGCAACCAGCACAATGTCCCCCAAGCAATATGGCTGACTTAAAAGTCACCTATACAAGACAACCAGCGCAATGTCCCAAATGCAATATGGCTGACTTGGAAGTCACCTATAGGACATGGCCACCAGCACAATGTCCCCCATGCAATATGGCTGACTTGGAAGTCACCTATACAACATGGTAACCAGCACAATGTCCCCCATGCAATATGGCTGACTTGGAAGTCACCTATACAATACAACCAGCACAATGTCCCCCAAGCAATATGGCTGACTTGGAAGTCACCTATACAAGACAACCAGCACAATGTCCCCCATGCAATATGGCTGACTTGGAAGTCACCTAGACAATACAACCAGCACAATGTCCCCCATGCAATATGGCTGATTTGGAAGTCACCTATACAACACAACCAGCACAATGTCCCCCATGCAATATGGCTGACTTGGAAGTCACCTATACAAGACAACCAGCACAATGTCCCAAATGCAATATGGCTGACTTGGAAGTCACCTATAGAACATGGCCACCAGCACAATGTCCCCCATGCAATATGGCTGACTTGGAAGTCACCTATACAACATGGCAACCAGCACAATGTCCCCCATGCAATATGGCTGACTTGGAAGTCACCTATACAATACAACCAGCACAATGTCCCCCAAGCAATATGGCTGACTTGGAAGTCACCTATACAAGACAACCAGCACAATGTCCCCCATGCAATATGGCTGACTTGGAAGTCACCTATACAATACAACCAGCACAATGTCCCCCATGCAATATGGCTGACTTGGAAGTCACCTATACAATACAACCAGCACAATGTCCCCCATGCAATATGGCTGATTTGGAAGTCACCTATACAACACAACCAGCACAATGTCCCCCATGCAATATGGCTGACTTGGAAGTCACCTATACAAGACAACCAGCACAATGTCCCGCATGCAATATGGCTGACTTGGAAGTCACCTATAGAACATGGCCACCAGCTCAATGTCCCCCATGCAAAATGGCTGACTTGGAAGTCACCTATACAACATGGCAACCAGCACAATGTCCCCCATGCAATATGGCTGACTTGGAAGTCACCTATAGAACATGGCCACCAGCACAATGTCCCCCATGCAATATGGCTGACTTGGAAGTCACCTATAGAACATGGCCACCAGCACAATGTCCCCCAAGCAATATGGCTGACTTGGAAGTCACCTATACAAGACAACCAGCACAATGTTCCCCATGCAATATGGCTGACTTGGAAGTCACCTATAGGACATGGCAACCAACACAATGTCCCCCATGCAATATGGCTGACTTGGAAGTCACCTATAGAACATGGCCACCAGCACAATGTCCCCCATGCAATATGGCTGACTTGGAAGTCACCTATACAACATGGCAACCAGCACAATGTCCCCCATGCAATATGGCTGACTTGGAAGTCACCTATACAATACAACCAGCACAATGTCTCCAAAGCAATATGGCTGACTTGGAAGTCACCTATACAAGACAACCAGCACAATGTCCCCCATGCAATATGGCTGACTTGGAAGTCACCTATACAATACAACCAGCACAATGTCCCCCATGCAATATGGCTGATTTGGAAGTCACCTATACAACACAACCAGCACAATGTCCCCCATGCAATATGGCTGACTTGGAAGTCACCTATACAACACAACCAGCACAATGTCCCAAATGCAATATGGCTGACTTGGAAGTCACCTATAGAACATGGCCACCAGCACAATGTCCCCCATGCAATATGGCTGACTTGGAAGTCACCTATACAACATGGCAACCAGCACAATGTCCCCCAAGCAATATGGCTGACTTAAAAGTCACCTATACAAGACAAACAGCACAATTTCCCCCATGCAATATGGCTGACTTGGAAGTCACCTATAGAACATGGCCACCAGCACAATGTCCCCCATGCAATATGGCTGACTTGGAAGTCACCTATAGAACATGGCCACCAGCACAATGTCCCCCAAAGCATTATGGCTGACTTGGAATTCACCTATACAAGACAACCAGCACAATGTTCCCCATGCAATATGGTTGACTTGGAAGTCACCTATAGGACATGGCAACCAACACAATGTCCCCCATGCAATATGGCTGACTTAGAAGTCACCTATAGAACATGGCCACCAGCACAATGTCCCCCATGCAATATGGCTGACTTGGAAGTCACCTATACAACATGGCAACCAGCACAATGTCCCCCTTGCAATATGGCTGACTTGGAAGTCACCTATACAATACAACCAGCACAATGTCCCCCAAGCAATATGGCTGACTTGGAAGTCACCTATACAAGACAACCAGCACAATGTCCCCCATGCAATATGCCTGACTTGGAAGTCACCTATACAATACAACCAGCACAATGTCCCCCATGCAATATGGCTGATTTGGAAGTCACCTATACAACACAACCAGCACAATGTCCCCCATGCAATATGGCTGACTTGGAAGTCACCTATACAAGACAACCAGCACAATGTCCCAAATGCAATATGGCTGACTTGGAAGTCACCTATAGAACATGGCCACCAGCACAATGTCCCCCATGCAATATGGCTGACTTGGAAGTCACCTATACAACATGGCAACCAGCACAATGTCCCCCAAGCAATATGGCTGACTTAAAAGTCACCTATACAAGACAACCAGCACAATTTCCCCCATGCAATATGGCTGACTTGTAAGTCACCTATACAACATGGCAACCAGCACAATGTCCCCCATGCAATATGGCTGACTTGGAAGTCACCTATACAACATGGCAACCAGCACAATGTCCCCCATGCAATATGGCTGACTTGGAAGTCACCTTTACAACATGGCCACCAGCACAATGTCCCCCATGCAATATTGCTGACTTGGAAGTCACCTATACAATACAACCAGCACAATGTCCCCCATGCAACACGGCTGACTTGGAAGTCACCTATACAAGACAACCAGCACAATGTCCCCCATGCAATATGGCTGAATTGGAAGTCACCTATACAACACAACCAGCACAATGTCCCCCAAGCAATATGGCTCACTTGGAAGTCACCTATACAACATGGCAACCAGCACAATGTCCCCCATGCAATATGGCTGACTTGGAAGTCACCTATAGGACATGGCAACCAGCACAATGTCCCCCATGCAATATGGCTGACTTGGAAGTCACCTATAGAACATGGCCACCAGCACAATGTCCCCCAAGCAATATGGCTCACTTGGAAGTCACCTATACAATACAACCAGCACAATGTCCCCCATGCAATATGGCTGACTTGGAAGTCACCTATACAATACAACCCGCACAATGTCCCCCATGCAATATGGCTGACTTGGAAGTCACCTATACAACACAACCAGCACAATGTCCCCCATGCAATATGGCTGACTTGGAAGTCACCTATACAACACAACCAGCACAATGTCCCCCATGCAATATGGCTCACTTGGAAGTCACCTATACAACATGGCATCCAGCACAATGTCCCCCATGCAATATGGCTGACTTGGAAGTCACCTATACAACATGGCAACCAGCACAATGTCCCCCATGCAATATGGCTGACTTGGAAGTCACCTATACAAGAAACCAGCACAATGTCCCCCATGCAATGTGGCTGACTTGGAAGTCACCTATAGAACATGGCCACCAGCACAATGTCCCCCATGCAATATGGCTGACTTGGAAGTCACCTATACAAGACAACCAGCACAATGTCCCCCATGCAATATGGCTGACTTGGAAGTCACCTATAGGACATGGCCACCAGCACAATGTCCCCCATGCAATATGGCTGACTTGGAAGTCACCTATACAATACAACCAGCACAATGTCCCCCATGCAATATGGCTGACTTGGAAGTCACCTATACAATACAACCAGCACAATGTCCCCCATGCAATATGGCTGATTTGGAAGTCACCTATACAACACAACCAGCACAATGTCCCCCATGCAATATGGCTGACTTGGAAGTCACCTATACAATACAACCAGCACAATGTCCCCCAAGCAATATGGCTGACTTGGAAGTCACCTATACAAGACAACCAGAACAATGTCCCCCATGCAATATGGCTGACTTGGAAGTCACCTATACAATACAACCAGCACAATGTCCCCCATGCAATATGGCTGATTTACGAAGTCACCTATACAACACAACCAGCACAATGTCCCCCATGCAATATGGCTGATTTGGAAGTCACCTATACAACACAACCAGCACAATGTCCCCCATGCAATATGGCTGACTTGGAAGTCACCTATACAAGACAACCAGCACAATGTCCCCCATGCAATATGCCTGACTTGGAAGTCACCTATACAATACAACCAGCACAATGTCCCCCATGCAATATGGCTGATTTGGAAGTCACCTATACAACACAACCAGCACAATGTCCCCCATGCAATATGGCTGACTTGGAAGTCACCTATACAAGACAACCAGCACAATGTCCCAAATGCAATATGGCTGACTTGGAAGTCACCTATAGAACATGGCCACCAGCACAATGTCCCCCATGCAATATGGCTGACTTGGAAGTCACCTATACAACATGGCAACCAGCACAATGTCCCCCAAGCAATATGGCTGACTTAAAAGTCACCTATACAAGACAACCAGCACAATTTCCCCCATGCAATATGGCTGACTTGGAAGTCACCTATAGGACATGGAAACCAGCACAATGTCCCCCATGCAATATGGCTGACTTGTAAGTCACCTATACAACATGGCAACCAGCACAATGTCCCCCATGCAATATGGCTGACTTGGAAGTCACCTATACAACATGGCAACCAGCACAATGTCCCCCATGCAATATGGCTGACTTGGAAGTCACCTTTACAACATGGCCACCAGCACAATGTCCCCCATGCAATATTGCTGACTTGGAAGTCACCTATACAATACAACCAGCACAATGTCCCCCATGCAACACGGCTGACTTGGAAGTCACCTATACAAGACAACCAGCACAATGTCCCCCATGCAATATGGCTGACTTGGAAGTCACCTATACAACACAACCAGCACAATGTCCCCCATGCAATATGGCTGACTTGGAAGTCACCTATAGAACATGGCAACCAGCACAATGTCCCCCAAGCAATATGGCTCACTTGGAAGTCACCTATACAATACAACCAGCACAATGTCCCCCATGCAATATGGCTGACTTGGAAGTCACCTATACAATACAACCCGCACAATGTCCCCCATGCAATATGGCTGACTTGGAAGTCACCTATACAACACAACCAGCACAATGTCCCCCATGCAATATGGCTGACTTGGAAGTCACCTATACAACACAACCAGCACAATGTCCCCCATGCAATATGGCTCACTTGGAAGTCACCTATACAACATGGCATCCAGCACAATGTCCCCCATGCAATATGGCTGACTTGGAAGTCACCTATAACAACATGGCAACCAGCACAATGTCCCCCATGCAATATGGCTGACTTGGAAGTCACCTATACAACATGGCAACCAGCACAATGTCCCCCATGCAATATGGCTGACTTGGAATTCACCTATACAAGAAACCAGCACAATGTCCCCCATGCAATGTGGCTGACTTGGAAGTCACCTATAGAACATGGCCACCAGCACAATGTCCCCCATGCAATATGGCTGACTTGGAAGTCACCTATACAAGACAACCAGCACAATGTCCCCCATGCAATATGGCTGACTTGGAAGTCACCTATAGGACATGGCCACCAGCACAATGTCCCCCATGCAATATGGCTGACTTGGAAGTCACCTATACAATACAACCAGCACAATGTCCCCCATGCAATATGGCTGACTTGGAAGTCACCTATACAATACAACCAGCACAATGTCCCCCATGCAATATGGCTGATTTGGAAGTCACCTATACAACACAACCAGCACAATGTCCCCCATGCAATATGGCTGACTTGGAAGTCACCTATACAATACAACCAGCACAATGTCCCCCAAGCAATATGGCTGACTTGGAAGTCACCTATACAAGACAACCAGAACAATGTCCCCCATGCAATATGGCTGACTTGGAAGTCACCTATACAATACAACCAGCACAATGTCCCCCATGCAATATGGCCGATTTACGAAGTCACCTATACAACACAACCAGCACAATGTCCCCCATGCAATATGGCTGACTTGGAAGTCACCTATACAAGACAACCAGCACAATGTCCCCCATGCAATATGGCTGACTTGGAAGTCACCTATAGGACATGGCCACCAGCACAATGTCCCCCATGCAATATGGCTGACTTGGAAGTCACCTATACAATACAACCAGCACAATGTCCCCCATGCAATATGGCTGACTTGGAAGTCACCTATACAATACAACCAGCACAATGTCCCCCAAGCAATATGGCTGACTTGGAAGTCACCTATACAAGACAACCAGAACAATGTCCCCCATGCAATATGGCTGACTTGGAAGTCACCTATACAATACAACCAGCACAATGTCCCCCATGCAATATGGCCGATTTACGAAGTCACCTATACAACACAACCAGCACAATGTCCCCCATGCAATATGGCTGACTTGGAAGTCACCTATACAAGACAACCAGCACAATGTCCCCCATGCAATATGGCTGACTTGGAAGTCACCTATAGGACATGGCCACCAGCACAATGTCCCCCATGCAATATGGCTGACTTAGAAGTCACCTATACAATACAACCAGCACAATGTCCCCCATGCAATATGGCTGATTTGGAAGTCACCTATACAACACAACCAGCACAATGTCCCCCATGCAATATGGCTGACTTGGAAGTCACCTTTAGAACATGGCCACCAGCACAATGTCCCCCATGCAATATGGCTGACTTGGAAGTCACCTATACAACATGGCAACCAGCACAATGTCCCCCAAGCAATATGGCTGACTTGGAAGTCACCTATACAACATGGCAACCAGCACAATGTCCCCCAAGCAATATGGCTGACTTGGAAGTCACCTATAGAACATTGCAACCAGCACAATGTCCCCCAAGCAATATGGCTGACTTAAAAGTCACCTATACAAGACAACCAGCGCAATGTCCCAAATGCAATATGGCTGACTTGGAAGTCACCTATAGGACATGGCCACCAGCACAATGTCCCCCATGCAATATGGCTGACTTGGAAGTCACCTATACAACATGGCAACCAGCACAATGTCCCCCATGCAATATGGCTGACTTGGAAGTCACCTATACAATACAACCAGCACAATGTCCCCCAAGCAATATGGCTGACTTGGAAGTCACCTATACAAGACAACCAGCACAATGTCCCCCATGCAATATGGCTGACTTGGAAGTCACCTATACAATACAACCAGCACAATGTCCCCCATGCAATATGGCTGATTTGGAAGTCACCTATACAACACAACCAGCACAATGTCCCCCATGCAATATGGCTGACTTGGAAGTCACCTATACAAGACAACCAGCACAATGTCCCAAATGCAATATGGCTGACTTGGAAGTCACCTATAGAACATGGCCACCAGCACAATGTCCCCCATGCAATATGGCTGACTTGGAAGTCACCTATACAACATGGCAACCAGCACAATGTCCCCCATGCAATATGGCTGACTTGGAAGTCACCTATACAATACAACCAGCACAATGTCCCCCAAGCAATATGGCTGACGTCGAAGTCACCTATACAAGACAACCAGCACAATGTCCCCCATGCAATATGGCTGACTTGGAAGTCACCTATACAATACAACCAGCACAATGTCCCCCATGCAATATGGCTGACTTGGAAGTCACCTATACAATACAACCAGCACAATGTCCCCCATGCAATATGGCTGATTTGGAAGTCACCTATACAACACAACCAGCACAATGTCCCCCATGCAATATGGCTGACTTGGAAGTCACCTATACAAGACAACCAGCACAATGTCCCGCATGCAATATGGCTGACTTGGAAGTCACCTATAGAACATGGCCACCAGCTCAATGTCCCCCATGCAAAATGGCTGACTTGGAAGTCACCTATACAACATGGCAACCAGCACAATGTCCCCCATGCAATATGGCTGACTTGGAAGTCACCTATAGAACATGGCCACCAGCACAATGTCCCCCATGCAATATGGCTGACTTGGAAGTCACCTATAGAACATGGCCACCAGCACAATGTCCCCCAAGCAATATGGCTGACTTGGAAGTCACCTATACAAGACAACCAGCACAATGTTCCCCATGCAATATGGCTGACTTGGAAGTCACCTATAGGACATGGCAACCAACACAATGTCCCCCATGCAATATGGCTGACTTGGAAGTCACCTATAGAACATGGCCACCAGCACAATGTCCCCCATGCAATATGGCTGACTTGGAAGTCACCTATACAACATGGCAACCAGCACAATGTCCCCCATGCAATATGGCTGACTTGGAAGTCACCTATACAATACAACCAGCACAATGTCCCCCAAGCAATATGGCTGACTTGGAAGTCACCTATACAAGACAACCAGCACAATGTCCCCCATGCAATATGGCTGACTTGGAAGTCACCTATACAATACAACCAGCACAATGTCCCCCATGCAATATGGCTGATTTGGAAGTCACCTATACAACACAACCAGCACAATGTCCCCCATGCAATATGGCTGACTTGGAAGTCACCTATACAACACAACCAGCACAATGTCCCAAATGCAATATGGCTGACTTGGAAGTCACCTATAGAACATGGCCACCAGCACAATGTCCCCCATGCAATATGGCTGACTTGGAAGTCACCTATACAACATGGCAACCAGCACAATGTCCCCCAAGCAATATGGCTGACTTAAAAGTCACCTATACAAGACAAACAGCACAATTTCCCCCATGCAATATGGCTGACTTGGAAGTCACCTATAGGACATGGCAACCAGCACAATGTCCCCCATGCAATATGGCTGACTTGGAAGTCACCTATACAACATGGCAACCAGCACAATGTCCCAAATGCAATATGGCTGACTTGGAAGTCACCTATACAACATGGCAACCAGCAGAATGTCCCCCATGCAATATGGCTGACTTGGAAGTCACGTTTACAACATGGCCACCAGCACAATGTCCCCCATGCAATATGGCTGACTTGGAAGTCACCTATACAATACAACCAGCACAATGTCCCCCATGCAACACGGCTGACTTGGAAGTCACCTATACAAGACAACCAGCACAATGTCCCCCATGCAATATGGCTGACTTGGAAGTCACCTATACAACACAACCAGCACAATGTCCCCCAAGCAATATGGCGCACTTGGAAGTCACCTATACAACATGGCAACCAGCACAATGTCCCCCATGCAATATGGCTGACTTGGAAGTCACCTATAGGACATAGCAACCAGCACAATGTCCCCCATGCAATATGGCTGACTTGGAAGTCACCTATAGAACATGGCCACCAGCACAATGTCCCCCAAGCAATATGGCTCACTTGGAAGTCACCTATACAATACAACCAGCACAATGTCCCCCATGCAATATGGCTGACTTGGAAGTCACCTATACAACATGGCAACCAGCACAATGTCCCCCATGCAATATGGCTGACTTGAAAGTCACCTATACAATACAACCAGCACAATGTCCCCCAAGCAATATGGCTGACTTGGAAGTCACCTATACAAGACAACCAGCACAATGTCCCCCATGCAATATGGCTGACTTGGAAGTCACCTATAGGACATGGCCACCAGCACAATGTCCCCCATGCAATATGGCTGACTTGGAAGTCACCTATATAATACAACCAGCACAATGTCCCCCATGCAATATGGCTGACTTGGAAGTCACCTATACAATACAACCAGCACAATGTCCCCCATGCAATATGGCTGATTTGGAAGTCACCTATACAACACAACCAGCACAATGTCCCCCATGCAATATGGCTGACTTGGAAGTCACCTATACAAGACAACCAGCACAATGTCCCCCATGCAATATGGCTGACTTGGAAGTCACCTATAGAACATGGCCACCAGCACAATGTCCCCCATGCAATATGGCTGACTTGGAAGTCACCTATACAACATGGCAACCAGCCCAATGTCCCCCATGCAATATGGCTGACTTGGAAGTCACCTATAGAACATGGCCACCAGCACAATGTCCCGCATGCAATATGGCTGACTTGGAAGTCACCTATACAACATGGCAACCAGCACAATGTCCCCCAAGCAATATGGCTGACTTGGAAGTCACCTATAGAACATGGCCACCAGCACAATGTCCCCCAAGCAATATGGCTGACTTGGAAGTCACCTATAGAACATGGCAACCAGCACAATGTCCCCCAAGCAATATGCTGACTTGGAAGTCACCTATACAAGACAACCAGCAGAATGTCCCCCATGCAATATGGCTGACTTGGAAGTCACCTATAGGACATGGCAACCAGCACAATGTCCCCCATGCAATATGGCTGACTTGGAAGTCACCTATAGAACATGGCTACCAGCACAATGTCCCCCAAGCAATATGGCTCACTTGGAAGTCACCTATACAATACAACCAGCACAATGTCCCCCATGCAATATGGCTGACTTGGAAGTCACCTATACAATACAACCAGCACAATGACCCAAATGCAATATGGCTGACTTGTAAGTCACCTATAGAACATGGCCACCAGCACAATGTCCCCCATGCAATATGGCTGACTTGGAAGTCACCTATACAACATGGCAACCAGCACAATGCCCCCCATGCAATATGGCTGACTTGGAAGTCACCTATACAATACAGCCAGCACAATGTCCTCCAAGCAATATGGCTGACTTGGAAGTCACCTATACAAGACAACCAGCACAATGTCCCCCATGCAATATGGCTGACTTGGAAGTCACCTATAAAATACAACCAGCACAATGTCCCCCATGCAATATGGCTGATTTGGAAGTCACCTATACAACACAACCAGCACAATGTCCCCCATGCAATATGGCTGACTTGGAAGTCACCTATACAAGACAACCAGCACAATGTCCCAAATGCAATATGGCTGACTTGGAAGTCACCTATAGAACATGGCCACCAGCACAATGTCCCCCATGCAATATGGATGACTTGGAAGTCACCTATACAACATGGCAACCAGCACAATGTCCCCCATGCAATATGGCTGACTTGGAAGTCACCTATACAATACAACCAGCACAATGTCCCCCAAGCAATATGGCTGACTTGGAAGTCACCTATACAAGACAACCAGCACAATGTCCCCGTTGCAATATGGCTGACTTGGAAGTCACCTATAGGACATGGCCACCAGCACAATGTCCCCCATGCAATATGGCTGACTTGGAAGTCACCTATACAATACAACCAGCACAATGTCCCCCATGCAATATAGCTGACTTGGAAGTCACCTATACAATACAACCAGCACAATGTCCCCCATGCAATATGGCTGATTTGGAAGTCACCTATACAACACAACCAGCGCAATGTCCCCAATGCAATATGGCTGACTTGGAAGTCACCTATACAAGACAACCAGCACAATGTCTCCCATGCAATATGGCTGACTTGGAAGTCACCTATAGAACATGGCCACCAGCACAATGTCCCCCATGCAATATGGCTGACTTGGAAGTCACCTATACAACATGGCAACCAGCACAATGTCCCCCAAGCAATATGGCTGACTTGGAAGTCACCTATACAACATGGCAATCAGCACAATGTCCCCCAAGCAATATGGCTGACTTGGAAGTCACCTATAGAACATGGCAACCAGCACAATGTCCCCCAAGCAATATGGCTGACTTAAAAGTCACCTATACAAGACAACCAGCACAATTTCCCCCATGCAATATGGCTGACTTGGAAGTCACCTATAGGACATGGCAACCAGCACAATGTCCCCCATGCAATATGGCTGACTTGTAAGTCACCTATACAACATGGCAACCAGCACAATGTCCCCCATGCAATATGGCTGACTTGGAAGTCACCTATACAACATGGCAACCAGCACAATGTCCCCCATGCAATATGGCTGACTTGGAAGTCACCTTTACAACATGGCCACCAGCACAATGTCCCCCATGCAATATGGCTGACTTGGAAGTCACCTATACAACATGGCAACCAGCACAATGTCCCCCAAGCAATATGGCTGACTTGGAAGTCACCTATAGAACATGGCAACCAGCACAATGTCCCCCAAGCAATATGGCTGACTTAAAAGTCACCTATACAAGACAACCAGCACAATTTCCCCCATGCAATATGGCTGACTTGGAAGTCACCTATAGGACATGGCAACCAGCACAATGTCCCCCATGCAATATGGCTGACTTGTAAGTCACCTATACAACATGGCAACCAGCACAATGTCCCCCATGCAATATGGATGACTTGGAAGTCACCTATACAACATGGCAACCAGCACAATGTCCCCCATGCAATATGGCTGACTTGGAAGTCACCTTTACAACATGGCCACCAGCACAATGTCCCCCATGCAATATGGCTGACTTGGAAGTCACCTATACAATACAACCAGCACAATGTCCCCCATGCAACACGGCTGACTTGGAAGTCACCTATACAAGACAACCAGCACAATGTCCCCCATGCAATATGGCTGACTTGGAAGTCACCTATACAACACAACCAGCACAATGTCCCCCAAGCAATATGGCTCACTTGGAAGTCACCTATACAACATGGCAACCAGCACAATGTCCCCCATGCAATATGGCTGACTTGGAAGTCACCTATAGGACATGGCAACCAGCACAATGTCCCCTATGCAATATGGCTGACTTGGAAGTCACCTATAGAACATGGCCACCAGCACAATGTCCCCCAAGCAATATGGCTCACTTGGAAGTCACCTATACAATACAACCAGCACAATGTCCCCCATGCAATACGGCTGACTTGGAAGTCACCTATACAACACAACCAGCACAATGTCCCCCATGCAATATGGCTGACTTGGAAGTCACCTATACAACATGGCAACCAGCACAATGTCCCCCATGCAATATGGATGACTTGGAAGTCACCTATACAACATGGCAACCAGCACAATGTCCCCCATGCAATATGGCTGACTTGGAAGTCACCTATACAAGAAACCAGCACAATGTCCCCCATGCAATGTGGCTGACTTGGAAGTCACCTATAGAACATGGCCACCAGCACAATGTCCCCCATGCAATATGGCTGACTTGGAAGTCACCTATACAACATGGCAACCAGCACAATGTCCCCCATGCAATATGGCTGACTTGAAAGTCACCTATACAATACAACCAGCACAATGTCCCCCAAGCAATATGGCTGACTTGGAAGTCACCTATACAAGACAACCAGCACAATGTCCCCCATGCAATATGGCTGACTTGGAAGTCACCTATAGGACATGGCCACCAGCACAATGTCCCCCATGCAATATGGCTGACTTGGAAGTCACCTATACAATACAACCAGCACAATGTCCCCCATGCAATATGGCTGACTTGGAAGTCACCTATACAATACAACCAGCACAATGTCCCCCATGCAATATGGCTGATTTGGAAGTCACCTATACAACACAACCAGCACAATGTCCCCCATGCAATATGGCTGACTTGGAAGTCACCTATACAAGACAACCAGCACAATGTCCCCCATGCAAAATGGCTGACTTGGAAGTCACCTATAGAACATGGCCACCAGCACAATGTCCCCCATGCAATATGGCTGACTTGGAAGTCACCTATACAACATGGCAACCAGCACAATGTCCCCCATGCAATATGGCTGACTTGGAAGTCACCTATAGAACATGGCCACCAGCACAATGTCCCCCATGCAATATGGCTGACTTGGAAGTCACCTATACAACATGGCAACCAGCACAATGTCCCCCAAGCAATATGGCTGACTTGGAAGTCACCTATAGAACATGGCCACCAGCACAATGTCCCCCAAGCAATATGGCTGACTTGGAAGTCACCTATAGAACATGGCAACCAGCACAATGTCCCCCAAGCAATATGCTGACTTGGAAGTCACCTATACAAGACAACCAGCAGAATGTCCCCCATGCAATATGGCTGACTTGGAAGTCACCTATAGGACATGGCAACCAGCACAATGTCCCCCATGCAATATGGCTGACTTGGAAGTCACCTATAGAACATGGCTACCAGCACAATGTCCCCCAAGCAATATGGCTCACTTGGAAGTCACCTATACAATACAACCAACACAATGTCCCCCATGCAATATGGCTGACTTGGAAGTCACCTATACAATACAACCAGCACAATGACCCAAATGCAATATGGCTGACTTGGAAGTCACCTATAGAACATGGCCACCAGCACAATGTCCCCCATGCAATATGGCTGACTTGGAAGTCACCTATACAACATGGCAACCAGCACAATGTCCCCCATGCAATATGGCTGACTTGGAAGTCACCTATACAATACAACCAGCACAATGTCCTCCAAGCAATATGGCTGACTTGGAAGTCACCTATACAAGACAACCAGCACAATGTCCCCCATGCAATATGGCTGACTTGGAAGTCACCTATAAAATACAACCAGCACAATGTCCCCCATGCAATATGGCTGATTTGGAAGTCACCTATACAACATAACCAGCACAATGTCTCCCATGCAATATGGCTGACTTGGAAGTCACCTATACAAGACAACCAGCACAATGTCCCAAATGCAATATGGCTGACTTGGAAGTCACCTATAGAACATGGCCACCAACACAATGTCCCCCATGCAATATGGCTGACTTGGAAGTCACCTATACAACACAACCAGCACAATGTCCCCCATGCAATATGGCTGACTT
The DNA here is from genome assembly GCF_048934315.1 of Petromyzon marinus. Taxonomy (NCBI): domain Eukaryota; kingdom Metazoa; phylum Chordata; class Hyperoartia; order Petromyzontiformes; family Petromyzontidae; genus Petromyzon; species Petromyzon marinus. The sequence continues at coordinate 12,863 of NW_027422894.1, read as the reverse complement.
GGAAGTCACCTATACAACATGGCAACCAGCACAATGTCCCCCATGCAATATGGATGACTTGGATGTCACCTATACAACATGGCAACCAGCACAATGTCCCCCATGCAATATGGCTGACTTGGAAGTCACCTATACAAGAAACCAGCACAATGTCCCCCATGCAATGTGGCTGACTTGGAAGTCACCTATAGAACATGGCCACCAGCACAATGTCCCCCATGCAATATGGCTGACTTGGAAGTCACCTATACAACATGGAAACCAGCACAATGTCCCCCATGCAATATGGCTGACTTGAAATCACCTATACAATACAACCAGCACAATGTCCCCCAAGCAATATGGCTGACTTGGAAGTCACCTATACAAGACAACCAGCACAATGTCCCCCATGCAATATGGCTGACTTGGAAGTCACCTATAGGACATGGCCACCAGCACAATGTCCCCCATGCAATATGGCTGACTTGGAAGTCACCTATACAATACAACCAGCACAATGTCCCCCATGCAATATGGCTGACTTGGAAGTCACCTATACAATACAACCAGCACAATGTCCCCCATGCAATATGGCTGATTTGGAAGTCACCTATACAACACAACCAGCACAATGTCCCCCATACAATATGGCTGACTTGGAAGTCACCTATACAAGACAACCAGCACAATGTCCCCTATGCAATATGGCTGACTTGGAAGTCACCTATAGAACATGGCCACCAGCACAATGTCCCCCATGCAATATGGCTGACTTGGAAGTCACCTATACAACATGGCAACCAGCACAATGTCCCCCATGCAATATGGCTGACTTGGAAGTCACCTATAGAACATGGCCACCAGCACAATGTCCCCCAAGCAATATGGCTGACTTGGAAGTCACCTATAGAACATGGCAACCAGCACAATGTCCCCCAAGCAATATGCTGACTTGGAAGTCACCTATACAAGACAACCAGCAGAATGTCCCCCATGCAATATGGCTGACTTGGAAGTCACCTATAGGACATGGCAACCAGCACAATGTCCCCCATGCAATATGCCTGACTTGGAAGTCACCTATAGAACATGGCTACCAGCACAATGTCCCCCAAGCAATATGGCTCACTTGGAAGTCACCTATACAATACAACCAGCACAATGTCCCCCATGCAATATGGCTGACTTGGAAGTCACCTATACAATACAACCAGCACAATGACCCAAATGCAATATGGCTGACTTGGAAGTCACCTATAGAACATGGCCACCAGCACAATGTCCCCCATGCAATATGGCTGACTTGGAAGTCACCTATACAACATGGCAACCAGCACAATGTCCCCCATGCAATATGGCTGACTTGGAAGTCACCTATACAATACAACCAGCACAATGTCCTCCAAGCAATATGGCTGACTTGGAAGTCACCTATACAAGACAACCAGCACAATGTCCCCCATGCAATATGGCTGACTTGGAAGTCACCTATAAAATACAACCAGCACAATGTCCCCCATGCATTATGGCTGATTTGGAAGTCACCTATACAACACAACCAGCACAATGTCCCCCATGCAATATGGCTGACTTGGAAGTCACCTATATAAGACAACCAGCACAATGTCCCAAATGCAATATGGCTGACTTGGAAGTCACCTATAGAACATGGCCACCAGCACAATGTCCCCCATGCAATATGGCTGACTTGGAAGTCACCTATACAAAATGGCAACCAGCACAATGTCCCCCATGCAATATGGCTGACTTGGAAGTCACCTATACAATACAACCAGCACAATGTCCCCCAAGCAATATGGCTGACTTGGAAGTCACCTATACAAGACAACCAGCACAATGTCCCCCATGCAATATGGCTGACTTGGAAGTCACCTATAGGACATGGCCACCAGCACAATGTCCCCCATGCAATATGGCTGACTTGGAAGTCACCTATACAATACAACCAGCACAATGTCCCCCATGCAATATGGCTGACTTGGAAGTCACCTATACAATACAACCAGCACAATGTCCCCCATGCAATATGGCTGATTTGGAAGTCACCTATACAACACAACCAGCGCAATGTCCCCAATGCAATATGGCTGACTTGGAAGTCACCTATACAAGACAACCAGCACAATGTCTCCCATGCAATATGGCTGACTTGGAAGTCACCTATAGAACATGGCCACCAGCAGAATGTCCCCCATTGAATATGGCTGACTTGGAAGTCACCTATACAACATGGCAACCAGCACAATGTCCCCCAAGCAATATGGCTGACTTGGAAGTCACCTATACAACATGGCAACCAGCACAATGTCCCCCAAGCAATATGGCTGACTTGGAAGTCACCTATAGAACATGGCAACCAGCACAATGTCCCCCAAGCAATATGGCTGACTTAAAAGTCACCTATACAAGACAACCAGCACAATTTCCCCCATGCAATATGGCTGACTTGGAAGTCACCTATAGGACATGGCAACCAGCACAATGTCCCCCATGCAATATGGCTGACTTGTAAGTCACCTATACAACATGGCAACCAGCACAATGTCCCCCATGCAATATGGCTGACTTGGAAGTCACCTATACAACATGGCAACCAGCACAATGTCCCCCATGCAATATGGCTGACTTGGAAGTCACCTTTACAACATGGCCACCAGCACAATGTCCCCCATGCAATATGGCTGACTTGGAAGTCACCTATACAATACAACCAGCACAATGTCCCCCATGCAAGACGGCTGACTTGGAAGTCACCTATACAAGACAACCAGCACAATGTCCCCCATGCAATATGGCTGACTTGGAAGTCACCTATACAACACAACCAGCACAATGTCCCCCAAGCAATATGGCTCACTTGGAAGTCACCTATACAACATGGCAACCAGCACAATGTCCCCCATGCAATATGGCTGACTTGGAAGTCACCTATAGGACATGGCAACCAGCACAATGTCCCCCATGCAATATGGCTGACTTGGAAGTCAACTATAGAACATGGCCACCAGCACAATGTCCCCCAAGCAATATGGCTCACTTGGAAGTCACCTATACAATACAACCAGCACAATGTCCCCCATGCAATATGGCTGACTTGGAAGTCACCTATACAATACAACCAGCACAATGTCCCCCATGCAATATGGCTGACTTGGAAGTCACCTATACAACACAACCAGCACAATGTCCCCCATGCAATATGGCTGACTTGGAAGTCACCTATACAACATGGCAACCAGCACAATGTCCCCCATGCAATATGGCTGACTTGGAAGTCACCTATACAACATGGCAACCAGCACAATGTCCCCCATGCAATATGGCTGACTTGGAAGTCACCTATACAAGAAACCAGCACAATGTCCCCCATGCAATGTGGCTGACTTGGAAGTCACCTATAGAACATGGCCACCAGCACAATGTCCCCCATGCAATATGGCTGACTTGGAAGTCACCTATACAACATGGCAACCAGCACAATGTCCGACAAACAATATGGCTCACTTGGAAGTCACCTATAGAACATGGCAACCAGCACAATGTCCCCCAAGCAATATGGCTGACTTGGAAGTCACCTATACAACATGGCAACCAGCACAATGTCCCCCATGCAATATGGCTGACTTGGAAGTCACCTATAGAACATGGCCACCAGCACAATGTCCCCCATGCAACACGGCTGACTTGGAAGTCACCTATACAAGACAACCAGAACAATGTCCCCCATGCAATATGGCTGACTTGGAAGTCACCTATACAACACAACCAGCACAATGTCCCCCAAGCAATATGGCTCATTGGAAGTCACCTATACAACATGGCAACCAGCACAATGTCGCCCATGCAATATGGCTGACTTGGAAGTCACCTATATAACATGGCAACCAGCACAATGTCCCCCATGCAATATGGATGACTTGGAAGTCACCTATACAAGACAACCAGCACAATGTCCCCCATGCAATATGGCTGACTTGGAAGTCACCTATAGGACATGGCAACCAGCACAATGCCCCCCAAGCAATATGGCTGACTTGGAAGTCACCTATACAAGACAACCAGCACAATGTCCCAAATGCAATATGGCTGACTTGGAAGTCACCTATAGAACATGGCCACCAGCACAATGTCCCCCATGCAATATGGCTGACTTGGAAGTCACCTATACAAGATGGCAACCAGCACAATGTCCCCCATGCAATATGGCTGACTTGGAAGTCACCTATACAATACAACCAGCACAATGTCCCCCAAGCAATATGGCTGACTTGGAAGTCACCTATACAAGACAAGCAGCACAATGTCCCCCATGCAATATGGCTGACTTGGAAGTCACCTATAGGACATGGCCACCAGCACAATGTCCCCCATGCAATATGGCTGACTTGGAAGTCACCTATACAATACAACCAGCACAATGTCCCCCATGCAATATGGCTGACTAGGAAGTCACCTATACAATACAACCAGCACAATGTCCCCCATGCAATATGGCTGATTTGGAAGTCACCTATACAACACAACCAGCACAATGCCCCCCATGCAATATGGCTGACTTGGAAGTCACCTATACAAGACAACCAGCACAATGTCCCAAATGCAATATGGCTGACTTGGAAGTCACCTATAGAACCTGGACACCAGCACAATGTCCCCCATGCAATATGGCTGACTTGGAAGTCACCTATACAACATGGCAACCAGCACAATGTCCCCCATGCAATATGGCTGACTTGGAAGTCACCTATACAATACAACGAGCACAATGTCCCCCAAGCAATATGGCTGACTTGGAAGTCACCTATACAAGACAACCAGCACAATGTCTCCCATGCAATATGGCTGACTTGGAAGTCACCTATAGGACATGGCCAGCAGCACAATGCCCCCCATGCAATATGGCTGACTTGGAAGTCACCTATACAATACAACCAGCACAATGTCCCCCATGCAATATGGCTGATTTGGAAGTCACCTATACAACACAACCAGCACAATGTCCCCCATGCAATATGGCTGACTTGGAAGTCACCTATACAAGACAACCAGCACAATGTCCCCCATGCAATATGGCTGACTTGGAAGTCACCTATAGAACATGGCCACCAGCACAATGTCCCCCATGCAATATGGCTGATTTGGAAGTCACCTATACAACATGGCAACCAGCACAATGTCCCCCAAGCAATATGGCTGACTTGGAAGTCACCTATACAACATGGCAACCAGCACAATGTCCCCCAAGCAATATGGCTGACTTGGAAATCACCTATAGAACATGGCAACCAGCACAATGTCCCCCAAGCAATATGGCTGACTTAAAAGTCACCTATACAAGACAACCAGCACAATTTCCCCCATGCAATATGGCTGACTTGGAAGTCACCTATAGGACAAGGCAACCAGCACAATGTCCCCCATGCAATATGGCTGACTTGTAAGTCACCTATACAACATGGCAACCAGCACAATGTCCCCCATGCAATATGGCTGACTTGGAAGTCACCTATAGAACATGGCCACCAGCACAATGTCCCCCAAGCAATATGGCTGACTTGGAAGTCACCTATACAACATGGCCACCAGCACAGTGTCCCCCATGCAACACGGCTGACTTGGAAGTCACCTATACAAGACAACCAGCACAATGTCCCCCATGCAATATGGCTGACTTGGAAGTCACCTATACAACACAACCAGCACAATGTCCCCCAAGCAATATGGCTCACTTGGAAGTCACCTATACAACATGGCAACCAGCACAATGTCCCCCATGCAATATGGCTGACTTGGAAGTCACCTATACAATACAACCAGCACAATGTCCCCCAAGCAATATGGCTGACTTGGAAGTCACTTATAGAACATGGCCACCAGCACAATGTCCCCCATGCAATATGGCTGACTTGGAAGTCACCTATACAAGACAACCAGCACAATGTCCCCCATGCAATATGGCTGACTTGGAAGTCACCTATAGAACATGGCCACCAGCACAATGTCCCCCATGCAATATGGCTAACTTGGAAGTCACCTATACAACATGGCAACCAGCACAATGTCCCCCAAGCAATATGGCTGACTTGGAAGTCACCTATAGAACATGGCCACCAGCACAATGTCCCCCAAGCAATATGGCTGACTTGGAAGTCACCTATAGAACATGGCAACCAGCACAATGTCCCCCAAGCAATATGGCTGACTTGGAAGTCACCTATACAAGACAACCAGCACAATGTCCCCCATGCAATATGGCGGACTGGGAAGTCACCTATAGGACATTGCAACCAGCACAATGTCCCCCATGCAATATGGCTGACTTGGAAGTCACCTATACATACAACCAGCACAATGTCCCCCATGCAATATGGCTGACTTGGAAGTCACCTATACAATACAACCAGCACAATGTCCCCCATGCAATATGGCTGACTTGGAAGTCACCTATAGAAAATGGCAACCAGCACAATGTCCCCCAAGCAATATGGCTGACTTGGAAGTCACCTAAACAAGACAACCAGCACAATGTCCCCCATGCAATATGGCTGACTTGGAAGTCACCTATACAATACAACCAGCACAATGTCCCCCATGCAATATGGCTGACTTGGAAGTCACCTATACAATACAACCAGCACAATGTCCCCCATGCAATATGGCTGACTTGGAAGTCACCTATACAACACAACCAGCACAATGTCCCCCATGCAATATGGCTGACTTGGAAGTCACCTAAACAACACAACCAGCACAATGTCCCCCATGCAATATGGCTGACTTGGAAGTCACCTATAGAACATGGCCACCAGCACAATGTCCCCCGTGCAATATGGCTCACTTGGAAGTCACCTATACAATACAACCAGCACAATGTCCCCCATGCAATATGGCTGACTTGGAAGTCACCTATACAACACAACCAGCACAATGTCCCCCATGCAATATGGCTGACTTGGAAGTCACCTATACAACACAACCAGCACAATGTCCCCCATGGAATATGGCTCACTTGGAAGTCACCTATACAACATGGCAACCAGCACAATGTCCCCCATGCAATATGGCTGACTTGGAAGTCACCTATACAACATGGCAACCAGCACAATGTCCCCCATGCAATATGGCTGACTTGGAAGTCACCTATACAACATCGCAACCAGCACAATTTCCCCCATGTAATATGGCTGACTTGGAAGTCACCTATACAAGACAACCAGCACAATGTCCTCCAAGCAATATGGCTGACTTGGAAGTCACCTATACAAGACAACCAGCACAATGTCCCCCATGCAATATGGCTGGCTTGGAAGTCACCTATACAACATGGCAACCAGCACAATGTCCCCCAAGCAATATGGCTCACTTGGAAGTCACCTATACAACATGGCAACCAGCACAATGTCCCCCATGCAATATGGCTGACTTGGAAGTCACCTATAGAACATGGCCACCAGCACAATGTCCCCCATGCAACACGGCTGACTTGGAAGTCACCTATACAAGACAACCAGCACAATGTCCCCCATGCAATATGGCTGACTTGGAAGTCACCTATACAACACAACCAGCACAATGTCCCCCAAGCAATATGGCTCACTTGGAAGTCACCTATACAACATGGCAACCAGCACAATGTCCCCCATGCAATATGGCTGACTTGGAAGTCACCTATACAATACAACCAGCACAATGTCCCCCAAGCAATATGGCTGACTTGGAAGTCACTTATAGAACATGGCCACCAGCACAATGTCCCCCATGCAATATGGCTGACTTGGAAGTCACCTATACAAGACAACCAGCACAATGTCCCCCATGCAATATGGCTGACTTGGAAGTCACCTATAGAACATGGCCACCAGCACAATGTCCCCCATGCAATATGGCTAACTTGGAAGTCACCTATACAACATGGCAACCAGCACAATGTCCCCCAAGCAATATGGCTGACTTGGAAGTCACCTATAGAACATGGCCACCAGCACAATGTCCCCCAAGCAATATGGCTGACTTGGAAGTCACCTATAGAACATGGCAACCAGCACAATGTCCCCCAAGCAATATGGCTGACTTGGAAGTCACCTATACAAGACAACCAGCACAATGTCCCCCATGCAATATGGCGGACTGGGAAGTCACCTATAGGACATGGCAACCAGCACAATGTCCCCCATGCAATATGGCTGACTTGGAAGTCACCTATACATACAACCAGCACAATGTCCCCCATGCAATATGGCTGACTTGGAAGTCACCTATACAATACAACCAGCACAATGTCCCCCATGCAATATGGCTGACTTGGAAGTCACCTATAGAAAATGGCAACCAGCACAATGTCCCCCAAGCAATATGGCTGACTTGGAAGTCACCTATACAAGACAACCAGCACAATGTCCCCCATGCAATATGGCTGACTTGGAAGTCACCTATACAATACAACCAGCACAATGTCCCCCATGCAATATGGCTGACTTGGAAGTCACCTATACAATACAACCAGCACAATGTCCCCCATGCAATATGGCTGACTTGGAAGTCACCTATACAACACAACCAGCACAATGTCCCCCATGCAATATGGCTGACTTGGAAGTCACCTAAACAACACAACCAGCACAATGTCCCCCATGCAATATGGCTGACTTGGAAGTCACCTATAGAACATGGCCACCAGCACAATGTCCCCCGTGCAATATGGCTCACTTGGAAGTCACCTATACAATACAACCAGCACAATGTCCCCCATGCAATATGGCTGACTTGGAAGTCACCTATACAACACAACCAGCACAATGTCCCCCATGCAATATGGCTGACTTGGAAGTCACCTATACAACACAACCAGCACAATGTCCCCCATGGAATATGGCTCACTTGGAAGTCACCTATACAACATGGCAACCAGCACAATGTCCCCCATGCAATATGGCTGACTTGGAAGTCACCTATACAACATGGCAACCAGCACAATGTCCCCCATGCAATATGGCTGACTTGGAAGTCACCTATACAACATCGCAACCAGCACAATTTCCCCCATGTAATATGGCTGACTTGGAAGTCACCTATACAAGACAACCAGCACAATGTCCTCCAAGCAATATGGCTGACTTGGAAGTCACCTATACAAGACAACCAGCACAATGTCCCCCATGCAATATGGCTGGCTTGGAAGTCACCTATACAACATGGCAACCAGCACAATGTCCCCCAAGCAATATGGCTCACTTGGAAGTCACCTATACAACATGGCAACCAGCACAATGTCCCCCATGCAATATGGCTGACTTGGAAGTCACCTATAGAACATGGCCACCAGCACAATGTCCCCCATGCAACACGGCTGACTTGGAAGTCACCTATACAAGATAACCAGCACAATGTCCCCCATGCAATATGGCTGACTTGGAAGTCACCTATAGGACATGGCCACCAGCACAATGTCCCCCATGCAATATGGCTGACTTGGAAGTCACCTATAGGACATGGCCACCAGCACAATGTCCCCCATGCAATATGGCTGACTTGGAAGTCACCTATACAAGACAACCAGCACAATGTCCCCCATGCAATATGGCTGACTTGGAAGTCACCTATAGAACATGGCCACCAGCACAATGTCCCCCATGCAATATGGCTGACTTGGAAGTCACCTATACAACATGGCAACCAGCACAATGTCCCCCATGCAATATGGCTGACTTGGAAGTCACCTATAGAACATGGCCACCAGCACAATGTCCCCCATGCAATATGGCTGACTTGGAAGTCACCTATACAACATGGCAACCAGCACAATGTCCCCCAAGCAATATGGCTGACTTGGAAGTCACCTATAGAACATGGCCACCAGCACAATGTCCCCCAAGCAATATGGCTGACTTGGAAGTCACCTATAGAACATGGCAACCAGCACAATGTCCCCCAAGCAATATGCTGACTTGGAAGTCACCTATACAAGACAACCAGCAGAATGTCCCCCATGCAATATGGCTGACTTGGAAGTCACCTATAGGACATGGCAACCAGCACAATGTCCCCCATGCAATATGGCTGACTTGGAAGTCACCTATAGAACATGGCTACCAGCACAATGTCCCCCAAGCAATATGGCTCACTTGGAAGTCACCTATACAATACAACCAGCACAATGTCCCCCATGCAATATGGCTGACTTGGAAGTCACCTATACAATACAACCAGCACAATGACCCAAATGCAATATGGCTGACTTGGAAGTCACCTATAGAACATGGCCACCAGCACAATGTCCCCCATGCAATATGGCTGACTTGGAAGTCACCTATACAATACAACCAGCACAATGTCCTCCAAGCAATATGGCTGACTTGGAAGTCACCTATACAAGACAACCAGCACAATGTCCCCCATGCAATATGGCTGACTTGGAAGTCACCTATAAAATACAACCAGCACAATGTCCCCCATGCAATATGGCTGACTTGGAAGTCACCTATACAAGACAACCAGCACAATGTCCCCCAAGCAATATGGCTGACTTGGAAGTCACTTATAGAACATGGCCACCAGCACAATGTCCCCCATGCAATATGGCTGACTTGGAAGTCACCTATACAAGACAACCAGCACAATGTCCCCCATGCAATATGGCTGACTTGGAAGTCACCTATAGAACATGGCCACCAGCACAATGTCCCCCATGCAATATGGCTAACTTGGAAGTCACCTATACAACATGGCAACCAGCAAAATGTCCCCCAAGCAATATGGCTGACTTGAAAGTCACCTATAGAACATGGCCACCAGCACAATGTCCCCCAAGCAATATGGCTGACTTGGAAGTCACCTATAGAACATGGCAACCAGCACAATGTCCCCCAAGCAATATGGCTGACTTGGAAGTCACCTATACAAGACAACCAGCACAATGTCCCCCATGCAATATGGCGGACTGGGAAGTCACCTATAGGACATGGCAACCAGCACAATGTCCCCCATGCAATATGGCTGACTTGGAAGTCACCTATACATACAACCAGCACAATGTCCCCCATGCAATATGGCTGACTTGGAAGTCACCTATACAATACAACCAGCACAATGTCCCCCATGCAATATGGCTGACTTGGAAGTCACCTATAGAAAATGGCAACCAGCACAATGTCCCCCAAGCAATATGGCTGACTTGGAAGTCACCTATACAAGACAACCAGCACAATGTCCCCCATGCAATATGGCTGACTTGGAAGTCACCTATACAATACAACCAGCACAATGTCCCCTATGCAATATGGCTGACTTGGAAGTCACCTATACAATACAACCAGCACAATGTCCCCCATGCAATATGGCTGACTTGGAAGTCACCTATACAACACAACCAGCACAATGTCCCCCATGCAATATGGCTGACTTGGAAGTCACCTAAACAACACAACCAGCACAATGTCCCCCATGCAATATGGCTGACTTGGAAGTCACCTATAGAACATGGCCACCAGCACAATGTCCCCCGTGCAATATGGCTCACTTGGAAGTCACCTATACAATACAACCAGCACAATGTCCCCCATGCAATATGGCTGACTTGGAAGTCACCTATACAACACAACCAGCACAATGTCCCCCATGCAATATGGCTGACTTGGAAGTCACCTATACAACACAACCAGCACAATGTCCCCCATGGAATATGGCTCACTTGGAAGTCACCTATACAACATGGCAACCAGCACAATGTCCCCCATGCAATATGGCTGACTTGGAAGTCACCTATACAACATGGCAACCAGCACAATGTCCCCCATGCAATATGGCTGACTTGGAAGTCACCTATACAACATCGCAACCAGCACAATTTCCCCCATGTAATATGGCTGACTTGGAAGTCACCTATACAAGACAACCAGCACAATGTCCTCCAAGCAATATGGCTGACTTGGAAGTCACCTATACAAGACAACCAGCACAATGTCCCCCTTGCAATATGGCTGGCTTGGAAGTCACCTATACAACATGGCAACCAGCACAATGTCCCCCAAGCAATATGGCTCACTTGGAAGTCACCTATACAACATGGCAACCAGCACAATGTCCCCCATGCAATATGGCTGACTTGGAAGTCACCTATAGAACATGGCCACCAGCACAATGTCCCCCATGCAACACGGCTGACTTGGAAGTCACCTATACAAGATAACCAGCACAATGTCCCCCATGCAATATGGCTGACTTGGAAGTCACCTATAGGACATGGCCACCAGCACAATGTCCCCCATGCAATATGGCTGACTTGGAAGTCACCTATACAATACAACCAGCACAATGTCCCCCATGCAATATGGCTGACTTGGAAGTCACCTATACAATACAACCAGCACAATGTCCCCCATGCAATATGGCTGATTTGGAAGTCACCTATACAACACAACCAGCACAATGTCCCCCATGCAATATGGCTGACTTGGAAGTCACCTATACAAGACAACCAGCACAATGTCCCCCATGCAATATGGCTGACTTGGAAGTCACCTATAGAACATGGCCACCAGCACAATGTCCCCCATGCAATATGGCTGACTTGGAAGTCACCTATACAACATGGCAACCAGCACAATGTCCCCCATGCAATATGGCTGACTTGGAAGTCACCTATAGAACATGGCCACCAGCACAATGTCCCCCATGCAATATGGCTGACTTGGAAGTCACCTATACAACATGGCAACCAGCACAATGTCCCCCAAGCAATATGGCTGACTTGGAAGTCACCTATAGAACATGGCCACCAGCACAATGTCCCCCAAGCAATATGGCTGACTTGGAAGTCACCTATAGAACATGGCAACCAGCACAATGTCCCCCAAGCAATATGC